>NW_020837954.1:43468547-43574400 GCF_003676395.1 Aethalodelphis obliquidens
GTCAAAGCAGAAAAGTTTCAGGAAGAGAGGAGTACTCACAGTGTGAAGCAGATATGTGAGATAAGGGCTACGAAGCAGGCATTGGATTCGGTAAATAGGAAGCCCCTAACAAGAATAGTTTTTGTGGAATGATGAGGGTCAGAGGAGAGTATGTTCAGGAGTGAAGGGAAGTGGCATTGGGTATAGTCTGTATTTTCAAGGCTGAGAGGGAAGCCTAGAGTGCTACCTGGAAGCTGTATGGACATAATAATACTGAAATGTGAATATGTGGATAGGCTAAGGTAAAAGACCCAGAGAAGATCTTCAATTACTCTTCAGCAAATTCATTCATTCATTCAGTCAGCCACCAATTATTTAATACCTACTCTGTGTTTTGCTCAGCTCTAGTTGCAGAGGATAAAGCAGTAAACAAAGCCTCTGACTTCAAGGAGTCAACAAGTCTGATGGAAAAGACAGACGATAAACAAGTACATAAATAAAGAAGAGCATTACAGACTGTGATAACAAAAACGGGGGGAGATGAGACAGCGATTAACTGGAGGAAGCCACTTTGGATACGATGGTCAGGACAGACCTCTCTGAGGAGGTGATATATCTGAGCTGATACCTGGAGGATGAGAATGAATCAGCCACATGAAGAGCTGGGGCTCAAGCTTTTCAAGCAGAGAGAAGAGCATACAGACCCTGCAGTGGAAAGTGGCTTGGTCTGGGAACCAGGAAAAGGCCAGTTTAAACTGAATCACATAAGTGAAGGAGGAATAGTGGGAAGAGACGAGGAAAGAAGGTAGGAGTCAGATGATAGATGGCCTTGTAAATAAGTTTTTTTTTTTTTTTTTTTTTTTGCGGTACGCGGGCCTCTCGCTATTGTGGCCTCTCCTGTGCGGAGCACAGGCTCCGGATGCGCAGGCTCAGCGGCCATGGCTCACGAGCCCAGCCGCTCCGCGGCATGTGGGATCTTCCCGGACCAGGGCACGAACCCGTGTCCCCTGCATCGGCAGGCGGGCTCTCAACCACTACCAGGGAAGCCCAATAAGTTATTTTTTTATTCAAAGGAAATGAGAAGCTATTAAAGACTTTAAGGGGTAGAATGCCACAAAGGTATTAGTTCTAACTGGAAATTTGCACTGGATGTCAAAAATAGTTGCTGTTTATTGAGCCACTTACTATGGATCAGGCACTGTGCCAAGCCCTTTGATGAATTACCTAGTTTTCCCCTAACAATTTTATGAGGCAGATGCTATTATTACTCCCATTTTGCAGATGAGGAGACTGAATGAGGCAGATGAATTAGCTGCTCACAAATTATTATCTATGTGAGTACATCGTTGATCTACGTTTTCCACTCCCCTTGTATCTAGATGTAGCTACCTAGGTAGTTCTCATCAATGGAATATGGATGGAAGTGATTAGTGTCATCCCCAGGCCAAGCTGCTTAAAAGCATGGGTGCCTTTTCCACTCTCTCTCTCTGCTTCCACTTGGTAGATATCACAGAGACCTTCAAGTCATGGATTGAACATGGGGAGAGCCAGGATCTCTGAATGGCTGACCATGGTGCTGAACCTCCCTGCTGACCTACATCGGACCTTGATAAAAACAAGAAATAAGGTTTTATTGTGTTAAACCACCCCCCAACACACACACACAATTTGCTTTGTACTCTCTCTTCTATAAAGTCAATAATGGTGATGTAATCTACTCCCTCTTCTGTAGGATATGCTAAAAATTTGTACCTGCCTCACCTATATACAATATGGCCCTTTGAGGCTTTGTGGTTTGGGGACTTACATCATTTGACATGCAAGTGTTAGAGTGCAAATGAAAGAGAAAAACAAAAAGCTCTTCAGTAAGAGGGTAGGAATGATTTTCTGATTGGTTAAAAGAAATTCATAGCACATTAGAAACAATTACCTGCTCGCACCTTCCTCCATATGGCTACGATCCAGATTCCTCACATAGGTGCCTTTTAAATACTTGACACACTGCTCCTCTTTACCATGTTTTACCTTCTTTAACATTCTCTCCAATAGTCTAAATTTACACACATCATATCCTCCCACTTCTTTACCTGTGTGCCCTTCTTTATAGGGATACCTCTATAATTCCAGGCCCTGAATTAAGACTCTTTCCTAAAAAGAAGTTCTCTAGACTGTAAACTCCACAAGGACACGGTCAGGTATGTGTTTGCCTGATATAATTGATCTAGTCCCTGGCATGGTGTCTTCCATGTACTAGGTGCTCGACAAATATTTGTTGAATTAACAAATCATGTATAAATGAATGGATGATACAATGGCCCTCAGATCAATAACAAACTTCTGCATTTCAATAATAGATAAATGTAATGGGATTGTTAAGTGGAAATGGATTTATGGGAAGTTATAAGAAAACTTAAAATCTCTCTTGATCTTAGAACAATGTAGAACAAACAACAACAACTTCATTTATGCTAATGTTCTGGAAATCCACAGAATAAAAAGAAAAACACAAGATTGTATTTTGTGTGATATCCTACCAGAAAAATGTTCTAGAAAATATTAAAGTTGTGTGAGTTTTTTCTTTCTTATTTAATGAGCAAAAAGCCAGCTACTTCAAAATACAGAACAGGACAGAAAATCACCTCAGAATTACTTAGGAGGTATCTCTGAAAAGTTACCCTGGAACCTCTGGGAATGGACTTGATGGTCCATGGAGAGATATGTTACCAAATATTTCGTATTTTAAGGGTTGTGAGAAAATCTACACTACCCCTGCATGGCAAATACCCAAACCTGACCCTGGGCAGTACCTCTGAAGGCAGCTGTTCACCTTAGGAATTAGCTATAATTGTAGACCAAAAAACCCGATCACTAAGAGTTCAACCCTAGAATCCCAAACATAGAGTACAGATAAGCTTAGTCCAGAAGAAACAGAATCTTCTTCCCTCCAAGAACCTCTCCTTGGATTTTGTTCCCATTGCAGGACAGTGGTCAAGTATCCATGAGACTGGGCAGTACTAAACCTCCAATAAGACTCCATGCAGCATCACAAAGCAATAGCAAAGGCTGACTGGGACTTCCCTGGTGGTCCAGTGATTAAGACTCCAAGCTCCCAATGCAGGGGGCCCAGGTTCGATCCCTGGTCAGGGAACTAGATCCCACATGCATGCCGCAACTAAGAGTTCGCATGCACAACTAAGGAGCCCGGGAGCCGCAACTAAGGAGCTTGCCTGCCACAACTAAGACCCGGCGCAACCAAATAAAAATAAATACCAAAAATATTATTTTAAAAAAATTGCAAAAGCTGACTAAATTGATTAGACTTCACTATGACATTCAAAGATGGCTAATAAGTCTCATCCTTCGGGCGGAGCAGGCTGCTGAACTGTTTTGTTAATTCTGGAGTGAAGCAAAGAGAGTATCCCAAAGAAGATCGTTAGCTAACCACAGCAAGTAGGGCCCCAGAAAGTGATGCTGAAAGTCAAATTGCTATATCTCAAGTGACTATGCCAGCAAACCTTGGGAAAGGAGTGGCTGAGGCAATAGCTTGCAAATCTGCTGGTAGATTTTGCTTTACTCTTAGGGACCTACAAGTAAAGGATTTGGTAGTTTCCTCAATGAGATTACAGGAAAGAAAGAAGTAATTCCTTGGCCTTATTAGTGATAAAATTGTTCATAGTATTCTCATATTGTCTTCTTAATCTAGGCTATAGCTGCACATATGTCCCCATTTTTAATCATATCTTTTCTTCTTTTTTTTTGATTAACGTCACTAATGATTTATCCAATGGGATTGTATTTTTTTTATAAATTTCTTTTTTTTTTTTTACTTATTTACTTTTGGCTGTATTGGGTCTTCGTTGCTGCGCTCAGGCTTTCTCTAGTTGTGGCGAGCAGGGCTACTCTTCGTTGTGGTGCACGGGCTTCTCACTGCTTCTCTTGTTGCAGAACACAGGCTCTATGCATGCAGGCTTCAGTAGTTGTGGCTCGCGGGCTCTAGAACACAGGCTCAGTAGTCATGGCACATGGGCTTAGTAGCTCCGTGACATGTGGGATCTTCCCAGACCAGGGCTCAAACCTGTGTCCCCTGCATTGGCAGGCGGATTCTTAACCACTGCGGCACCAGGGAAGCCCTGGATTGTATTTTTTAAAGAACAACATTTAGCTTTATTAACTCACTCTGTGGTATCTTTTCCTTCTCTCTCTCTCTCTCTCTCTCTCTCTCTCTCTTTTGGTATCTTTTTCTATTTCACTTATTTCTGCTTTGATTTTTTTTTCTTTCCTTCCTTCTACCTTCTTTGGCTTTATTCTGTTGTTCATTTCCTAATTTCTTGGGATGAACATTTAGTTCATTAATTTTCAGCCTCTACTTATTTCTTCAATAAGCATGTAAGGCTATAAATTTTCCTTGAAGAAACCTTTTCACTGTATACCTCAAGATTTGAAGTATAGTGTTTTCATTATCATTTGTTCAGTGTTCTTTAAGTTTTAATTCAGTTTATTCTTTGACACATGAGTTACTTATATGTATTTTTTTAACTTCCAAATCTATGGCATTTTAAAATTTATCTTTTTGTTGCTAGCATCTAACTTAATTGCATTGTTTTCAGAGAACATGTTCTCTATAATAATGTTATCTATAATAATGTTCTCTATAATAATATTCTTTGATATTTGTTTAGGTTTGCTTTATGCCTTATATGATCATGTATGCTTAAGAAGGAAATGCATCCTTTGAGTGTTGGTTACAGAATCTGGAAGCATTAGACACCCCCAACATCTCAAAACTATCTTTTTCTGGTCTCCATAGCATTACCTTCCTAACATTTCTGCTGCCTCTCAGACCATTCCTTTTCTACTTCTTACATTGGCTTCTCTTCCTCTATTTTACCCTCAAATTCTCTAATCCTTAGTTCCATGTCTCATTGTTTCTATCTTCCTGCTTTTCACTCTCCTCTCTAGATGATCCACTTCACACTGTGGCTTCAATTTCCATCTATGTTATCACGGTTTACAAAGTAGCCTAATCTAGATCTCTCTCCTAAGTTCTAGGAACATATTTGCAACTGCCTTCTGGACAGCTCCAACTTGCTGTTTTGCGTCCCACACTGAAAGATTTTCACTCCTGCCTGTATCTGTATTCTTTTTTTTTTTTTTTTTTTTGGCGGTACGCGGGCCTCTCACTGCGGTGGCCTCTCCCGTTGCGGAGCACAGGCTCTGGACGCGCAGGCTCAGCGGCCATGGCTCACGGGCCCAGCCGCTCTGTGGTATGTGGGATCCTCCCGGACCGGGGCACGAACCCGTGTCCCCTGCATCGGCAGGCGGACTCTCAACCACTGCGCCACCAGGGAAGCCCCTGCCTGTATTCTTGATCTTAGCTGAGAAACCTTGCCTCCCCTCTTCGTGACTTCACCAAATCTCGTCCATTCTCCTCAGGCACCTCCCTTGTATCAGGCTCCTCCTCTGCGTCACCATTGCTGCGCTTTTCATCTCAGCCCTCGTTCTGTCTTGCCTGAGCACTGTTGCTAGGGAAACTTTTCTTTGAAAAGTGTTTTCTTGTTCTAAAATCTCTACTGACTCCCTATTTTCTGCCCACAGAATGAAATGTAAGCGGGCCTCAACTTGCTTTTCAGCTTTATCTCCAAACCACAAACCACCACTCACACTCTGAATCCCTCCTACAATACTGAGCTTATCGAAGATTCCAGAACTGCGGAGGGTGTTTATGTCTTTGAACCCTTGGAAGTGGTTCTACCTGGAAACTTCGAATGCTATTCTCTCCCTTCCTTCACTCACGCTCTCAGCTCAGTATACAGGAGAGCAAATGTGCATGGGTACACGTGCACACACACACGAACACACACATTTACCTGGAAAAATCTGCCTATGTGTAAGCAAGATTAGAATGGGGGGAAAGGTTTATATTCTGGTTTTTTTTAAGTTTATTATTTTGCAGATGCTGCCAATGAGTGATGAATGTGATTTCGTTAGAGGGGAGTAGGTACAGGGAAAAGTCAGGAAATGGTTAATAAAATCTGTGTTTGCAGATAGTTCCCTTCTCTTTATCCTCTCTCTGCTGACTTAGGACATTTTCTTTAGATTCCACGAAATGATAACACGTCCATTTTCACTCCTTCTCAGACACCTAATTGCCCAGGTATTTAGATGACTCCATCTCCTAATCCACTTTCACGTTACTTTCCCTTGGGATTGGTTGCCTGGTAACTCTGATACCAAGCTTGCTTTCCTAGTAATTATGCTCTTCGTATTCTCCAATAATTATCTCCTGCTGAGTTTTCTTACAGTTTATTTCTAAATTTCATATATGTGGACCTAGGAAAATAATTTTATTTTCTTAGGGTCATGTATAAAGTGTATTTATAAAGAACATTTACCAAATGTTTATTGGTAGAAGGAAAATTTCTGGGTTCATGTTCCATTTCCTGCCAGATAAAGTGACCCTTTGCTTCACAGACTATCTGTCCTTGCGAGTATGGCTTTATGTGAACCTGACATATAATGTGAGCCAATTCTTTACCTTCCTGTGAGTGCTCAACTGTAACATTCAATGTCATTTCACAGAACTGGATTAAAACAAGATAAAAAATTCACTAACAGCCAAATAAAACTTAAAAACAGAAAAAATGTATGAGATGATAGACTTTGTAATTAGTGTCTTTTCTTGTGTCTCCAGTCCATGCCAAAAGTTATTCCCAAGTTATATGCAAGAAAAGTATCAATGCATATACTATTTGGATATGCCATATACCCATGTAAAATGTAAAACCAAATTATACATGTGCTAGCATTCAGGGCTTTGTTTTTTAACATGCTATATACAAACATGGAAATATCTGTCTGATTTGTGGACAAATCACTCAGAGAAACAATCTGTCTTCTCAGTGATCATTCATCTAATCATTTGTATTTATCTATTGGGCTGTCAGTGGTGGGAGAGTACAAAATGGCCCTGTGACCCAATATTGTAATACAAATTGAAAAGTGATGTAATAGATGTTACTATTACAGGCTTACAGAAGACAAATCAACTGTAAAGTTCATGGGGAGCTCATGGGGAGCTGTGGAATAATGGGGAAATCCTTTTATGCTTAAGACATTTAAGTCTGTATTTTTTTTTAATATTTATTTATTTATTTATTTGGCTGTGCCAGGTCTTAGTTGACACATGCGGGATCTTTAGTTGTGTCATGCGAGCTCTTAGTTGCGACATGTGGGATCCAGTTCCCTGACCAGGGATCTAACCTGGGGCCCCTGCATTGGGAGCGTGGTTTCTTAGCCGCTGGACCACCAGGGAAGTCCCCTAAGTTTGTATTTTTAGATGATAAGACATAGTTGTACACATGTATACACTCAAAGATGAGATAAGTAATTCATAATTAATTTGTGCTGCAAATTTTATTACCCTTCTTACCAGAAACTTATATTTACATAAAAGAGTTTGTCAGATCTCAAAAGCTAGATTAAAAATCACAATGTATCTGTGGCATTTTGATATAGAATGAAAATAAATTTAATTTTGATGCGTAGTTAACATTGAAATAAGTCAAATTTTAAATTAGAGTAAGTTCAAAGTGGTATTTAAAAATCACACTTGTGTGTATAAATTCGGTAAAAATATTTTTCTCCATTCAGACATAGCAAACATAGGTAGAAAGAGTTTTACAAAGGTAGAGTGTTGAAATTATTTGGTTATGTTAATGTTGTTTATTATGAATGCAAAGCATTAAAAATACCTGACTGGACTCTAAGAATGCCCAAAATAGAAAAGTTTGATCCTGGCTTAAAAGTTCTTGGTGGAATCACACTTAAAAGTATCACTGTTACATGGCAGTTCAATATCACTTGTTCAACCATATTCCATGAGATACAGCTGTGATAAATGCTAAGGCATAAAGGAACTAGAGTTGGTAATGACTATTACCTTTCTCATTCAATTCACCCAAATTAATATAATTCTAGGCATAAAAGACTGGTTAAGCTGAAACATAACAAAGTTAAAATACAATCAAGTTGGAGAAAATGTCAGCAAAAATAGGAATAATAGTTAATATTTACATATTAAGTACTTACAATATGGCAGGTACAGTGCTAAGCACTTTTAAAAGATTGCTGCACTTAATCATCCCAACAACCTCATGTATTACTTACTATTAAATCTACAACTCATAGAACCAGACAGTAGAATCGTGGTTGCCAGGAGCTGAGGAAAACTGGGGAGATGTTGGTCAAAGGGTATAAACTTTCAGTTAAAAATGAATAACTTCTGGGACTCTCATGGTGATTATAGTTACTAATACTGTACTGTATACTTGAAATTTGGTAATAGAGTAGATCTCGTGTTCTCACCATACACCCCCCCCCCAAAAAATGGTAACTATGTGAGGTGATGGATGTGTTACTTAACTTGACTGTGGTATTCATTTCACAGTGTATATGTATCACCACATTGTACAACCTAAATATATACAATTTTTATTTGTCAATCATACTTCAGTAAAGGTGGAAGGAAAAAGTTGCTACCTTACATATGAGGAAACAGAAGCTGAGGGAAGTTAAACAAGTCACTTGAGGTTACAGTGATCAGTGGTGGAGCCCAAGTCTCCAGTCCCCTTACTCTTTCCCATTTTTCTGTTCTGCTTTTTACATATTGAACACAAAAACCGAAATTTGAACTTGTATGAAAAGATGAGTATGATTTTTTTTTCCTAGAAGACAAAAGGCAATGGGCACTTTGGCTGGGGGAATAGCTAATGCAAATTCAGATGTGGAAGGGATTTTGTTCAAAAGAGAGCAGGTATATTGTGCATTGAGCAAACAATGTGATGATGCTGGAAGATGATGTTGAAAGATAAGACCCTTGTGCCCCATTTGTTTCAGATCTTATTTGCCTAAGAGTTTTGACTTGATCCTAAAGGCATCGGCTAGTCAATGGAGATTGTTATTTGATCATGGAAACTCAGATGTCAGTGTGGAGGCTGAATTCGATGATTACTAAGGAATAGCTCCTAACAACCCAGACAAGAACTGATGATGGACCAATCTAAGGCAGGAACTCCCAAAGTAGTGGAGATATAGACCTTGGAGAGGTAAAAGAAATTTGCTCTCCTCCTCCCAGATGCAAGCACTTCAATCAGCTGTTGAGTATGCGTAAAAATGGGAATGGTCAGCAAAAAAGTGCAGTCCTGAGTTTTTCCACACATCAATAATATTTCCTGATGTGGGTTCTTCTTTACCAGTCCAGATGGGGAATTATCACTTGCAGACTTCAGAGGAAAAGGTAATTATAAAATTCATTAGGCTTCCTGAATGAAGAAGTATAATTAAACCACCATGGGCAAAGAGCCTCGTCTGTATAATTTAAAGCTATGCAGCGGGTCATTGTTTATGTCTCCAATCTCATCTACATGTAGCTAATTCATAATCATGCTCCATCTGGCCAAAATTAGTTACATTATTCTGTAGGCCAAGCGAGAATATTTGTTTTTTTTAAAGAGGTTTCAGTATCCTATCCAGTGTAGTCTCACGTGCATCTGAATTATCCATTCTCCTTTTCTCGAAATATTTGAATCTTGCTAGAGTGAAAAGTAAAAATAGAATATATGGAATGTATAAGAAAAAACTCTTGTTTCAAGAGCCCATCACCCTTAACAGAATGGGGTTAGGATAGGATATTCTTATACCTATTTAAAGGACAGAGAAACCAGGCAGGTCTGTGCCAAGCTGCCAGATGTTGAGGTGTTCAATTAGGATAACAAGCCAAAATGAAAGCAACAATCAAACCTCTTTATTCATTTACTGCGACAGTGCAAGCACGAGGCAGAAGCGAAAGGCATTGGCTCCCTAGTGTTGCATTTTCCTCCATGGAATGGCCCCAGGCAAGGATCAATGGAAGCACAGATGGGAGATATCATCTCCCTGGCAAGGAGCCCTGAACAAAAAGCTCCTGCTCTTTTACAGACCTGTGTGTCTACAGGAAGGAAGAGGGGAAAGGGCTAGGTGTGAAAAGTACTGAGTCAAAGTGAGAAAAACGGCCTCATCACCTCCCTGATAATGAGGTCCTGGTGGAGGGGCTTGGAAAATGTCTCAGCCAAAGCCCCGGGTAAAGAGACTTCCAAATGGAGGTGCCCGGGCTGGAAATGAAGATATGCATATGAGCATGGCTTGCCCAAGAAGGCCTGAGTCACTGACTGCAGCTCCCTCCAGAAAACTACAATGCACAAGTACGATGTGGGGAGGGCAGCTTCCCCCATGAGGCCTGCCAGGCAATTACCAAAGTCCTGTAATTCCCTGTGGTCAAACCTGACCACACAGAGGATTTTGTCCTGGAGCTACACTACTCAATGTGAATCCAGATCTGATAATACGTTGAAATGGGTTCACGTGTCCAGCATATGCCAATCTGCTAAAAGCCATAAACTGTGAATAGAGAGAATAAAGGAAAATTTTTGGTCTAATGTTATGCAACTGCTAAGGGTAGTTGGCAGTCTTGATTTTATATGTTATATCTGAGAAGCCCAAGTACAAAGGTTAGGCCCGGGGCTTGGGTAGGGAAAGGAGAAACTGGGATTTTCCCTCTTGCTTCCCAACTTTGCTGATTTCTCAGCAATCTGTACATTGGAGTTTGAGAAGAGAAGGGAAGAGAGAAGGAGTGGTGCTCTGAAAATACTTGACCTTCTCAGGCCAGTGAACACTCATTGTGTCAGCCTTCACCATTTGGGAAGTAGACATCAGCGCATGCTGTGTAATTTCAGAGCAGTGGCAGGAATCTCCTCATCTGACCTGGAGGCAACTCATTTCTCCGACGGCTCTTAAATTTTTCCCCTAATTTCCATTCTCACTGCCTCTCACTTAGGTTATTATAACAGACTTTGGATTACTGTCTCCGCCTCTGGTTTATTTTTCCCACTGGACTATCTGATAAGCCTTAAAAGACATAGAACCAGAGCTTCTTCAGAAGTCAGTTATGTAGAGTTGGTAACTGAAGCCCACGGGAACGAATAAGCTCTCCTAGACAGTGATGTAATATTAAAAACAAATAACCAAACTCTTCTACTAACGAACTAGGGAAAGAGCACACACCCATCTTTCACTTATTCAATAAATAATTATTATGAATATTTATTATTATACCATTACTACATTCTAAGGATTAAGAAATTCTACCCAGGAAATAAGGGGAGCAATGGGGTGGAGTTTTCAGCAAAGGTTTTGTATGACATTTGAGCTGACATGAAAGATGAAGGGTTTTTTCCAGATGAGGTAGGGAGGGGAGGAAAGAGAGGAGTACGGAGGAAAAAGGAAGTGAAACAGAAATATTTAGAAATGAAGCATCCTGGAATATTCAAAGTATTGCAAACATTTCCCTATGTCTGGATAAGGTGGATAATGAGTGAGATGAGTGAGTATAAGAAACAGTAAGAGGCAAAGTGAAGCCCAGTAATTGGAGGGCTCGTAGTCCATGATAAGTAATTCGGGCTTTATTCTGTAGGCAATTCGGGCACCATTGGAGAATTTTTTTACTTACAGTAATAATAAGGTAAGATTTTCATTTTAGAAACCGCAATCTGGCAATTGTATGAGACAGTTTGAAGGGTATAAGTGACTGGAGAGACTATTGCCTATGGTGTAAGTGAAAAAGAATATGGGCGTGAGTAGGGAAAATAGCAATGGAATGAAGAGGAAGGAATGGATGCGATGGGCATCAAGAAAGTAGAATTTAAAGAACTTAGTAACTGAATAGATGTGGGAGTGAGAAAAGTCCAGGGTGATTCCTAGTTATTTGGCTTGGGTGAATGGTTTGATATCATTCACTGAGACAGGGAATAAAAGAGGAGAAGGGGAGTTTTGAACATATTAAGCTTGAGATGACTATAGAACATATAAAACTGTGCGATCCAGAAGGCAATTGGAATAAGAGCTAGAGGTCAAGGGAAAGCTGTGGACTAGAGTCTTATGTGCCTGGGCAATGTCTGAAGCAAAGAGAATTCATCTTTCCTCTGTAGCCCTGCCAATGACTTTGTTCATGACCTCATCATCTCTCTTTTGGACCACTAAAATATTCTTATTGATCTTCAGTCTCTACCCTTGGCAGTTCATTCTTCGTATTCCCATCAGAGTGATATTTCTAAAATACAATTATATATATTCCACCATTTAAAACTTCTCATGGCTCCCTACAAGTCTGCAAAAGAAAAATCTATACTTCTTACTTTGGCTTTCTTGGCAGTGAGAGAATAGAGCAGCCTTACTAAAGACACTTATTTTTACATCATACGTTGTAAGGCTCTAACACTTTACAGTTATCCCCCAGGATATCTCGCAGAAGTGGTTCCCAAACATATGTATATTGATTACCCTCCGAAAAGACAAGGTCAGATGGCCAAGATCCTGAGCCCCCATCTTCTTCACAAGTTGTCTTCAACTTTAACCGTAAGATCTCACACATACCACGAAAATAATTGCTTTTCATTACCAACCTACGACTTTGGCTCCAAAGCCCAATGCATTATCCTGGAGAACTTGAATGGACAACATAAGAGCCACCTAGAACAGGCAATTCTCAAAACTCCAGGTGAAACACAGGTGGAGGGCATTCCTTGGCCCCTTGCCCCTAGACCTATTCCCTGATCATTACCCTCAACTATTTGTCATCCTAGTGACAATAAAAAGCGACTAAATAAATGACCCAAGGGAACAGAAGGTTCTCCCTGCTCTCTAAATCACTAAAATGTGGGCCAGAGATTTTACACCGGCAGCTGCTACAGCACACGCCACTTACAAGCATCTTTTGTTAGCCAACACAGTGAGGCCCCACAGAGTATTTTTTAAAAACTCTTCATCCTTTCCTTGCCATCCAAACATGAAAAATGAACTTGCAGTAGGGGTGGCGGTGCTCTTTGCATTTTGACATTCGACAATCCACTGGAGCTAAAACAGTATTCCTCCTTAGATGGGATATTTATCTTCCAGTTCATCACCTCTGACCCAGTTCTCTCATGGGCGTTAGGCCAGTGCTTTTCAATCATTAATGCGCCTGCGAATCACCTGGGGAAACTTGTTAAAATTCAGTCTCTGACTTGGTAGGTCTGGGGTGAGGTCTGAGATTTGCTTCCAGATAATGCTTCTGCTGCAGGCCCAGGAACCACGCTTCGGGTGACAAGGAATTACATAGGTAGCACAGTAGTTAAGTGCTTCTCTGTGGAGCCAACAGTCTGGTTTGGGATTCTAGTTCAGCCACTTACTAGTTGAACCACCCTGGGAAAAGTTCCTACATTAACTGTGCCTCAGCTTCCTCGTTTACAAAATGGTGCTAATAACAGTTCTTAATTCAAAGGATTCTAGAAAAGAGAGTGAGTCCTACGTGACAATCCTCAAAAGAGCGCCTGGCACACTGTAAGAAACCAATGAGTGCTAACAATTATTATTCATTATTGAAGTTATAGTAGGTCCCTCCCCTGCTTAAAATTATGAACTGGTTTTCCATTGTCCTCAGGATGAAGTCCAAACTCCTTGACATGGATTACAATGCCCTTTGTGACCTGACCTCTGTTCTCCTCTCCAACCTCATCTCTCTCCTTTTGCCCCTAGCCATGCACTCTAATCTCTCTCATCTTGATCCTTCTACTCATGGAGTTCTCTCTACCTAGAATAACCTTCCCTTTCTTTACCCAGCCAACTCCTAGAAGTCCTTCAAAACTTAGTTGAGGCAACTCGAGTTAGTTGTGTTGGAATTCTTCCCAGACCCTCCCCATCACCACTGTGAGTTAGGTAGCTCTCTTAAATGTTCCCATAGCATCCTAGCACTTCTCTGTCACAATACTTATCACATTTATATTGTAATAGTCAAATTGTCTCTGTCTTCTTTGGGGCAACTCCTGTGGTCATAAGCTTTCAGTGTGTCCAGTGTGGCATTAATAAATGAATGAATGACCAAATATGTTTCTTGGTGCTGCTGTAGATCTCTATTGGCCCAAATCCTTTGATTAGACCTCTTCTTTTATGGGTTGTGGATCACTGACCTTTAAGGATCCAGACAAGCTATAGCCCCATCTTCCCATCCCAGGGATGCACACATATTCACCACTGCCATGACCCCGCCAAGTAACTGGTATCATAGCAGCCCTGTGGGTAAACAATACACATACGCTGCTGAAGTTCTTGCATTTCCAGATTTAAGAATGTGGCTCATTGCGGTATGGATGTGGGGCTCAATCATTAGCTAAATTACTACACAGCAAAGTAATTTTAAACCTAGAGTTAGTGGCTTCAGTTCCAATTCATGCTAGGTTCTTTCTGTAAGCCATATTCATTTAACCTTTTTATCTCATTTTCATGGCCTGTGAAACTGCTTATGATCTAGCTCCAGTTCACCTCTCCAACCAAGTTTCACTACACTTGCTATGCTCCCGCCACATTGGCCTGATTTTGATTCCTGGAATACCCAGCTGACCTCTGCAGGATCTTCCCACCAGCTAGTTCCTTGGCCTGAGATGTAACTCCATCCCACCCACCACTCCCACACACTCACAGACTGTAGACCACCTCTGCCCCCTTTTCACTTCCAGAATGCAAGCTCCTTGAGGCCAGGACTTTGGATTTTTTCCACTGCTCTATTTCTAACACCAAGAGTAGTGCCTGGCCCACAGGAAGAGCTCAATACTTATTTGTTGAGTGTTGAGTGAATTAAAACTTCCTATCAGGTCTCTGCTTGACTGTATCCTCCATGCTTGCCCCATGTAAGGGCAGCCTCCCTCTCCCTTTAATTCATATGAGCTCTCACTAGGTTTGTCTGTTTTATTTTATGGCATGTATCACTGCTTGTAAATATCTTCGTTTGTTTGTTCACTCCCCTCCCCCCACCCCGTGTTCTCTCCAACAGATTCTAAGTTCCAGGAGGGAAGAAATGATATTAGTTTTGTTCAATGTCCAGCACCTAGTAATTAGTTGATAAATATTTTTTTTTCTTGAATTGTTCAGTGAAAATTAACTGGCCAAAGGAGAATAATGGCACTATTATTCCATTTTATTTATCTGATATAAAAAATCCTACAAAAGTTTCAAGGGCTATTTGTAGCTTTAAAACAGAAGCAATTAGTATTAACCATAGAACGTTGGAATGAGAAAAAGTCTTAGATGTC
The DNA here is from genome assembly GCF_003676395.1 of Aethalodelphis obliquidens. Taxonomy (NCBI): domain Eukaryota; kingdom Metazoa; phylum Chordata; class Mammalia; order Artiodactyla; family Delphinidae; genus Aethalodelphis; species Aethalodelphis obliquidens. Next base: position 43,483,682 of record NW_020837954.1, read on the forward strand.
ATGAGGCCCATTTTCCTCACTTTGCAAATAAGTAAGTTAGGGCACAGGAAGGAGAAGTGACTTGCACAACTAGTTAGTAGCAGGATTGGAAGTACAACCCAGGGTTTCTAATGCATGGTTCATCCACCAATGAGTAAAAAAATATATTAAGTACCTACCCTGTTGAGTAATTTTGACTTATATGCTCACCCTAGTGACATCTCCAGGTATCCATTCAAAGGCAGATGCAGGTAAAAGATGGAGTACAGATTGCTACTTCTAAGGATCAGGTTCTTCCATTTATAAAGGCATATTTGGGTTGAGTCAGAAAAAGTGTACCCACTCCTATTTAAGCTCATGAAGAGTTCACTTGTAGCCAAGTTCTGAAGGTGGTGGTAGTAATTAAAACCAATTACACAAAGACCTCATTTTGATAATCATGTATTATCAACAAATGACTCACAGTTTTGATATCTGCAACTGGTTAGGAAAATTCTGTGTAGAAACTAAGTGTCGCATAGGGTCATGCGTTCTCAATGGGGCAATGAAAACTGGTTCTTGGGGGTGTGTAAAAAAATTTCACTCTCTTTATATATAAAGCACAGATATATATGCAGTACATAAATAAATGTATAGTGTATCTGTCCTATGACCACATATTATATAATTCCTTTCATAGGAAATGTTCAGAAAGGCAGATCTATGGAAATAGAAAGTGGATTAGTGATTGTCTGGGGCTGGGGGGAATGAAGGTAGGGGCCTGGGGTGATAATTAATGGGTACAGGGTTTATTTGGGGGTTGATTAAAATGTTCTTAAATTATTGTGGTGATGACTGTAGAGCTCTGTGAATATACTAAAAGTCATTGATTTGTACACTTTAAATTGTGAATTTTATGGTATGTGAACTATATCCCAATAAAACTGTTTTAAAAAAACACCTTCCCTCCTTAAAAAGTCATGGGGAAGGATGGCAATTAGAGGAAAGCCTCTAAAGAGGCTCCTTAAGGGCTCAATAGTGAAAAAAAAAATTGAGAAACGCTGCCTTGGACCAACAAAATGAATTTCATTTTAAATCTCTGTATTCCCAGTTCAAACATCCGTGATGACAGTTCATCCTCACTTAGCCTGAACAGTTCCTGGGTTAATCCTACCCAAGCCAGTCAATGTCTTCTGGGTCTCATCTCTACCAATAGGTAGAGTCTGGAATTAGGTTTGCTGCCCAGAACCTGGTCTCTGAGAGCAGTGGGGCTGAGAAAAGCGTTTGGGGGAGGCACACCTTATAGGGATCAGAAACCATCTCCTAAAAACTAGGTTGCTTGAGATGGCCAGAGGGTCCTTGAGCACTTAACTGTCTAACTCAGTGTCACAGAGTAAGCTCTCAGGGAGACAGACTCTGAGGTGTTTAGCAAGCATGGCTTGGGAATCAACTTCCGTGGAAAAGAGGGGAGGGAAACAGGAGTCAGCCGAGGGAAAGGTTGAGCTCTGATGCAAGCCTGACAATGGGTTTAGCCAGCCTCAAGAGAAGCTCTAGCACTGGGATAGCACTTCAGAGTTGTCCCAACAGCTGAGCATAAGCTCTTCACTCCTGAAGGGGTGTCTGGGTGGTGCATCATAGCATTCATCCCACTCAGCATTTCACAAGGGTCTGACCTGGTGTATTAAAGAGCACCAACAGAAGCCCGTTGAGACTTCTTGGTTGCTGTAACTAAAGTTGACTGCAGAAAGTGACCTCCCAGATGAATTCATCCTTTCAGTGACAGAACCATAGGGGATGAATCTGTATAGTGTTGTAATGAATATGTAACTAACAATAGCTAATATCACGAATGTATATGGATATTACGACAAAATAGATGAAACAGCCATTATCACAGAAGCCATGTCCATCAACATAAGAATATTTAGTAAATGTTGCCAATAATGTACATTTTAATACCATGCATCTGTGTGTTGTGTTACCTGGCATGCAATGTATCAGGTATGATATGCTATTTCTTTAAGACATATTGCCACATGATAACATAAAAAACTGTACAAATATGTTCAGTTTTTTCATATATATTTAAGAATGCTGCAGCAACATGGATGGACTTGGAGGGCATTATGCTAAGTGAAGTAAGCCAGACAGAGAAAGATAAATACTGTATGACATCACTTACATGTGGAATCCAAAAAATACAACCAACCAGTGAATCTAACAAAAAAGTAGCAGACTCACAGATATAGAGAACAAACTAGTGGTTACCAGTGGGGAGAGGGAAGGGGGAAGGGGCAATATAAGGGTAGGAGAGTAAGAGGTACAAATTATTAGGTTTAAAATAAGATATAAGGATATATTGTACAACATGGGGAATATAGCCAATATTTTATAATAACTATAAATGGAGTATAACCTTTAAAAATTGTGAATCATTATATCATATACCTGTAACATATAATATTGTACAGCAACTATACTTCAGTTAAAAAAAAAAAAGAATGGGGACTTCCATGGTGGCACAGTGGTTAAGAATCTGCCTGCCAATGCAGGGGACACAGGTTCATGCCCTGGTCCAGGAAGATCCCACACGCCACGGAGCAACTAAGCCCATGCACCACAACTACTAAGCCTGCGCTCTAGAGCCCACAAGCCACAACTACTGAGCCCACGTGCTGCAACTGCTGAAGCCCATGTGCCTAGATCCCGTGCTCTGCAACAAGAGAAGCCACCGCAATGAGAAGCTGGTGCACCGCAGCAAAGAGTAGCCCCCGCTCGCCACAACTGGAGAAAGCCTGCATGCAGCAACGAAGACCCAACGCAGCAAAAAAAAAATTTATATACACACACACACACACACACGTCTAACAAAGTCTTTCTCACAGATGTTACATTATGATTAGTAATGAGGGGTTTAGCAGGTTTAGTTTGTCAGAGGATTAAGTAAACCACAAGAATGAAAGCTTCTCAAAGGATTTTTGTCTGATGTTTAGAATAGGATCCAGCACATAGTAGATGCTCAATGAATATTTGCTGGTTGTTCAATGCAAACATAGTGTGTCATATGTCATTTCTAAATATTTCAATAAGAAGCCAATGAGTTTATAGGTTCTTGAATCTGTAAGGGATGGAAACTTTTGACATCTCAAGCTATTACCATAGTCAGCATTTCAGCAGTCCTGCATCAAGCAATTGGCTCACTCTTTCTTTCTACAGGCTACCTGCACTGGACTGAGCATGTGATGGGATGGCAAGTCCCAGTGATGGACTTGTAGGAGATGCGGATCAAGAGAGAACTTCAGGATCTTTCAATTTCTGATTACATGTTGATATCTCTAAGTATGGCTGCTTTTACCTTAAGAGAGCTGCAATAATAAAAAAAAGAATATTTTTGTGTTATTATTCAAAAGTCATTCAAAAAACAGTTAGAATGTAAACTCCTGTGCCAGCCACTGTGCTAGATGACAGAGAAATAACAGTGAATAAGATAGACATGGTCTCAATATTTCAGTCTAGTGAGAGATATGGACAAAAAAAATCTGAGAATTAAACTACATTATAATTGGAGCTATGATGGAGGAAGCAGAGCAATCTGAGAGCATAAAAAGAGGATACAAAACACAGGAGGGGGCTTCCTTGGTGGTGCAGTGGTTGAGAGTCCGTCTGCCAATGCAGGGGACACGGGTTCGTGCCCCGGTCCGGGAAGATCCCACATGCCGCGGAGCGGCTGGGCCCGTGAGGCATGGCCGCTGAGCCTGCGCGTCCGGAGCCTGTGCTCCGCAACGGGAGAGGCCACAACAGTGAGAGGCCCGCGTACCGCAAAAAAAAAAAAAAACAAAAAAAAACCACAGGAGGGAGATAGGGAAGACTTCCTGGAAGAAAGCATGTCTAAGCAGACACATGAAAGAAGAATAGGAGTTTACCAACTGAACAGGAGAGGTAAGAAAATGCAAGGCAGGGAATTCCCTGGCAGTCCAGTGGTTAGGACTCTGCGCTTTCACTGCCGAGGGCCTGGGGATCAATCCCTGCTCAGGGAACTAAGATCCCACAAGCCACGCAGTGCGGCCAGAAAAAGAAAGAAAGAAAAATTACAAGGCAGAAGGAAGAGCATGAAGCAAAGCCAAGAGGCAAGAGAGAACAAGAAAGTGAATGTTCAGAATGACTGGAGCATAGAATATATGAAGATTGGGGGAGACAAACCTAGAGCAGAACTCAGGGGCAAGATCATTGTAAACTACATCAAGGAATTGAGAGCAGTAGGATACTAAAGAAAGGTTCTAAGGAACCGAGGGACAAGGTCAGACTTGAACTTAGAAATTGGTTACTATAATCTAAGCCTGAAAAGAAGATGACCTCCACTAAAGAAGTAACAGTAAGAAATGAACTAAAATGATAGATGTTTAAGAGGTGGAATTGATAGGAATTGATGAAGAGCCCAGGGTGAGGCGAGGCAAAATTCAAGATAGCTAGCTTGGCAGTTGGGTGAATGATTTACTGAAATAGGAGAAGAGGGAAAGCAGTTTGGAGAAAGGAGTAGAATAGGTGGGTTTTGTTTTAGTTGTATTTCACGTGCCACTGAATTATCCAAGTGACTATGTCTACTGGGCAGATAAAACCAAGTAAAATCCATAAATCCCGTATGTAAACGTAGGAGCTCTGGCAGCCATCGAGTCTATAGTGGAATGCTGGGGCTGTGTCAAAAATATTAAAGGAAACAGGTATGATGGATACTTTTATTGTCCCATCATGAGCATGAGTTGATTTAATATTCTATTCTGGCTTCCTGCCCTTACTTGTTGAATAAAGACCTCTCAAAACCTTGTGTTTGGGACTTCCCTGGTGATCCAGTGGTTAAGACTCTGTGTTTCCACTGCAGGGGGCGCAGGTTTGATCCCTGGTCAGGGAACTAAGATCCAGCATGAAAAACAAAAAACAAAAAACCCCTGGTATTTGTTAAGAAGCAGATCCTATCTGTTAAACTATTCTAGATTATTTTCATTCCAGGCAGTTACCTGGGCTACATTTGAGACAGGTGACTCAAAGAGGGTGGTAATGAAGTCACATGGTTTTCTAGAAACAACACAAACAACAATTGATTTTTTAAGTGTTTGGAACAGGGTAATGCTTAAACACCCTTTATAGCTGCCAGTCTCATAACTCCCTCTTCTAATCCAAATTCATCATTGAAAAACTTAGGTGTTCTCCTAGGGAAGAGCCCAGCCTAAACTAGAATGATGATATCCCTTGCCTGAATGTAAGTTAGGTTGGCCTCTATTGTTTAAAAAACATATTAGACCTTTGAATTCAAACTTTAGTGAGCTTGTTTCAACTCCAAACTCCTCTACATCCCCCCATTTTTAGAAAGCACTGAGATGGTTTTCTAGTTTGGCACCAAACTTCTCTACATTTCAGTTCATATCTCAGTTGCTCAGATATTGAGCTAATTACAGACAACGTTTTTTTTTCATGTAAACCCCACACTGACCATAGAGAGAATACTGGGATTTAGAGAGGTTTCCCAAGGTCATGGAGCCCACATTCTTTAGCTATACTGGCTCCCATTTTCTATCTATTATCTCAGTCTTGATGGTGACAATAACTACCACAAAAATAACTAACATGTATCAAGCATTTATTATGCCCTAGAAACTCAATGAAACACTTGACAGGAATTTTGGCATTTAATCCTCTCAGCAGTTTTATGAAGTACTATTGTCTCCAATCTTAAGATGGGGACTCTGAAGCCTAGAGAAGTTGTCACTTGCCGAATGCACCCAAGTGATCAACGACAAAGCCAGGATTTGAACACAAAAGCTGGCTTCAGAGTCCTCACTGTAATCACTAGAGTTCGGTCAGGGTAGCCTCTGAGGTCCCTCTCCCACTACCTAACCCCTGCTACCACCTATTCAATGATTCAGTGATTTGTTCCTGTACCATGGAGCCTTATCACATTTGATTTCACATAAGTTACATCAGTAAAATTATGGGGTTTGAATGGTTGTGTTGAGTTTATCTTGTTTAACAAGTTTTTGTCTAGCTTAAACACTATAAGTAGCTAAGGAAGAAGAAGCAGGTAGAGCCTGTCACAGGTTGGCCCAAGACCAAGCTGAGGCCAAGAGGTTTAATTTTCAGTCCTGAAGGTATAGGGAAAGGGCTGATTCTTGGCTTCCCACTCCACAGCTTGGGAGAGCCGAGTGCCTTCCCAGACAGCAGAAGTCACCTTTGCCAGCAGGAGTCTCTGCTTCACAAAGCAAATATTCTACTTGGCTCTTCTTTTGGCTCCAGAAACACGAGGCTGGCAGGACTACCTTCTCAGGGCTCAGGAGGAACTCCAGAGCCCAGATAAAACAACACTTCATCTTTCTCTGGCTTTTTCTTTTAACTGAAAGAGGATTGGTACAATAGGCAGCTATACTTTTATAAGACTTTTTTCAAAAAAATCCTGAGCATTGTGCTACCCAAAGCCTTCAAGCTAATGTGCAAGACTTGGAAATGAACCCTTGGCTTGCTATTTTGAACTTGCTCCCTAGCCGTCCGATAGTCCTCAACTCATATCATGATAGCCCTCATAATACCTTTGTACTGCTCTTCCAGCCCCACATTCGGGTCTATCCATTCTGATTCTTAATTCTTCACTAGACCTCGCCTCTTCTCCCACATAGCCAACTCAAAACAATAGTACCTTACCTTTTCAGCACAAAAGAGTACTTGGTGAATATAGAATAAATCTATCAGCTACAGTACAACTTGGTTGCTGGAAAATAGAAGTAAAGAAAAATTGGAAGGAGAGGAAAAGGAAAGAGGTAAAGAAAAAAAGGGGAATTGTTAATAAACTTTCTCTATGTGGTGTAATATATGCTTTCACATGTTTCTCTCTTAATATTAGCCATAAGCAGCCTCCTTAAATCCCACCAGTGAGCCTGAACTTTGATTTATCGAGAAAGTTCAGAGAGCCCTGTATTTCTGGTCTTAATAGGTCAGATATTTCACAACCCCAGTATAAGATTACCTGGTACATGTAAGAAACAGAAGTATAAATGAAGCTTCATTGTTCATCCTAATTCTTTTCCTCTGCCCTACCAACCTTTACAACCAAATACCTCCCTCGCAGGCCTACACCTCAGCTCTGAATTTACTGACAAAGCCTTTGCAGTCTGTGAGTGGGAGGGCTGAGGCACAGTGTAAGGAAAGGAAATAAATAATGATAAGCTTGGCTGGTGACAGATTGTTGCCACAGCAGCAGAATCTGCAAGAGTTTAGATGCAATTCTGCAGATCTGAAGAGATCTTGAGTACAAGAGAAGGGAAAGAAAATTTGGTCATCTTCAACAGCTCCTTACGAGCCCACACTTCACAGGTGGTAGTCACAAGGCAACAGACAGTCCCATAAAATCCAAACATTTGTGATGGTAAATAGTGTGATTTGAGTTGCATAAGAACAGTTACCTGCTCAGGAAAAGCTCTCTTCCTTGGCTTGAAATGTTCCATTCATTCATCAGACCTTGATGGTTTCCCAATTCCAACATCACAAAACCAGGGCAACAATATTGTACCAGTCAGGTACTCAAATTTCAGTGATTTGAGTAGAAAAAATATTGATTAAAAGGCTATGGGTGGGGGGGGCTTCCCTGGTGGTGCAGTGGTTGAGAGTCCGCCTGCCGATGCAGGGGACACGGGTTCGTGCCCCGGTCCGGTAAGATCCCACATGCCGCGGAGCGGCTGGGCCCATGAGCCGTGGCCGCTGAGCCTGCACGTCCGGAGCCTGTGCTCCTCAACGGGAGAGGCCACAACAGTGAGACGCCACGTACCGCAAAAAAAAAAAAAAAAAAAAAAAGGCTATGGGGGGAGAGAGTGATGTCAGCATGATGGTGCACTAAGAATCTTCAGGCCCTCCTTCCCCACGGAGACACCAAGTTAACAATACATGGACTAGACTACCTCTGTGAGAACTTTAGAGACCAGTCAAGAAGCCACAGCAGCCAGGTCATTGTAAAACCAAGAAGACTTTCCAACAACAGGGGTAGGTAAATTTGCAGCATTTCTCAAACCCATGCCTGCCCTTCCTCTGTGCAGCATAGTGCTGAGCAACTGGGAGGAAATCTCTCAGACCAGAGCTCCCTCTTAATATGGAAACAAAAGAGTGGACCATGTGTCCAGCATTCTAGCTTGTCTGGGGGGGTGCCTGAGGGAAAGATTTCTATCTTGCCCGACTTGTACCAGAGTTTGGAAACTGAAAACGGAGGCAAGAAGCATGTTAGAGCTGCAGACCACAGGTAGACACCAGGGGGAGCAATAGATCAGAAAAAGTTTGAGATGTCCTAGAACTTGCAGTTGAGCTGATTGGTGAGCCCACAAAGACTGGGAGAGGTGATTATTTTTTCAAATCCCCAATCCTAGCTAAATATTATAAGGCACACAAAGAACATTGGAAACATGGGCCAATTAAGGGACCAAAATAAAACTCCAGAAACTGACTTTAAAGAAACACAGAACTATGAGCTGTGTGGTGAGGAATTTAACTGTCATAAAGATGCTCAATGAGATAAAAGAGAACACAAATAGAAAACTAAATGAAATCAGGAAAATGATGCATAAGCAATGTGAGAATATCAAGAAAGAGATAGAAACTATAAAAAAGAACCAAACAGAAATTCTGGAGCTCAAAAAAACAAACGTATGGAAAAATTCATCAGAGGAGTTCAACATTAGACTTGATAAGGAAAAAGAAAGAATCAGGGAGCTTGAAGATAAGTCATTTGAAATCACTGAGTCAGAGGCACAAAAAGAAAAGAAAAAGAATGAAGAAAAGCAAAGAGAACGTAAGGTACTTATTGGACACTATCTAGAGGACTAATATACATACTAGGGATTCACAGAATAAGAGAGAGAAATGGGCTGAAATCTTACTTGAATAAATAATGGCAAAACTTCCCAAATCTGAGGACATAAATGGACATACAGATTCAAGGAGCTGAAAGAATTCAGCTAGGATAAATCCCAAAAAACCACACTGAGATACATTACAAGCAAATTGAAGTCAAAGATAAAGAGAGAATCTTGAAAGCAGCAACAGAAGATGATTTATAACATACAAGAGCGCTTCCTTAAGATTACTAGTGGATTTCACAGTGGACACTTTGCAGGCCAGAACAGGGTGGCATCATATACTCAAAGTACTGAAAGAAAAAAAAAATCTGGCAACCAAGAATATCATACTCATTAAAACTGCCCCTCAAAAATTAAGGAGAAATTAAGACTTTCCCAGATAAACTAAAGCTGAGGAAGTTTAACCACTAGACCTGCTCTACAAGAATTATTAAAGAGTCCTTCAGTTATTTAAATTGATAACTGTCATTATCAGTTTAAAATAGAATGCTATCACCCTAAGATGTTTTATGTAATTGCAATGGTAACCACAGGAAAATATTATGTGAGGTACCTAGTCAAATTCATAAAAACTGAAAATGGAATGGTGGTTACCAGGGGCTGGGAGAAAGGGGAGGTGAATTGTTTGATGAGTATAGAGTTTCAGATTTACAAGATGAACAAGTTCTGGAGATCTGTTTCAGAACCATGTGAATATACTTAACGCATCTGAACAATACACTTAAAGAATGATTAAGATGGTAAATGTTATGCTTTTTACCACAAGAGAAAAAAGACTATGAAGGTGAAGGGAAAGCTCCTGTTTAATGGGTATAGAGTTTCAGTTTTGCAAGATGAAAACAATTTGGGAATTGGATGGCCGTGGTGGTTGCATAACAATATGCATGTACCTAATGCCATGATGTTATATGTATTTTACTCCAGCACAGTTTTTTTTAAAAAGCACTGAATCCAAAATAACCAGTAAATGACCAATTCACTTCTTTCTAAATTGTTTTATTCTCTTTAGCATAGCGCCTTCACATCAATTACATAAATATTCAGCAAAATTTGCCAATAGAAACAAGCAAAATACGGCAAAAAAAAAAAAAATGCTATGGGGTAGCTCACAGAATTACCAGGGCAAGACCCAGGGCTATGTAGGCAAGAACAATGTCTCTAAATCATGTCACTAAATAAATCTGCAGTGTGTGCAGCATGCTACCAGAACCAGGTGCTGGATGCTGTAGCCTGCACCATTATCATCAGATTCTGTCACTGGCAACACTTGTCAAAGCATTCCATGACTCCTCCACGCAGAAGGTTAAGACCCAATGGACCATAAGGTAGCTAATGACAGAATAATCTTATGGAAAACAATCTCCTATCAGCAGAGTAGCTTCAAAGTGATGTTCCAGGAACCAATGATATTTTAACATCTGAAAAGTGCATTGATAATACTTTCCAGTTTTAAAATTAGGAAGTTAAATTTACAGGAAAACAAAAAACCGAAAGAGCTTTGAGTTCTAAATTCCTTTCAACATCCTGAATTTCATGTGGCTTTTGTAATAAAAATGCATGCTTTTAGAGATTGGATAAAGATGGTGGAGTAGAAGGATGTGCTCACTCCCTCTTGCAAGAGCACCGGAATCACAACTAACTGCTGAACAATCATCGACAGGGAGACACTGGAACTCACCAAAAAAGACACCCCACATCCAAAGACAAAGGAGAAGCCACAATGAGACGGTAGGAGGGGCACAATTACAATAAAATCAAATTCCGTAACTGCTGGGTGGATGACTCACAAACTGGAGAACACTTTTACCACAGAAGTCCACCCACTGGAGTGAAGGTTCTGAGCACCATGTCAGGCTTCCCAACCTGGGGGTCCGGCAACAGGAGGAAGAATTCCTAGAGAATCAGACTTTGAAGCCTAGCGGGATTTGGTTGCAGGACTTCGACAGGACTGGGGGAAACAGATACTCCACTCTTGGAGGGCACACACAAAGTAGTGTGCACATTGGGACCCAGGGGAAGGCGCAGTGACCCCATAGGAGACTGAACCAGATCTACCTGCTAGTGTTGGAGGGTCTCCTGCAGAGGCGGGTAGGGGTGGCTGTGTCTCACCGTGAGGACAAGGACACTGGCAGCAGAAGTTCTGGGAAGTACACCTTGGCATGAGCCCTCCCAGAGTCTACCATTAGCCCCACCAAAGAGCCAGGTAGTCTTCAGTGTTGGGTCGCCTCAGGCCAAACAACCAACAGGGAGGGAACCCAGCCCCACCCATCAGCAGAAAAGCGGATTAAAGTTTTACTGAGCTCGGCCCACCAGAGCAACAGCCAGCTCTACCCACCACCAGTCCCTCCCATCAGGAAACTTGCACAAGCCTCTTAGATAGCCTCATCCACCAGAGGGCAGACAGCAGAAGCAAGAAGAACTACAATCCTGCAGCCTGTGGAACAAAAACCACATTCACAGAACGATAGACAAGATGAAAAGGCAGAGGGCTATGTACCAGATGAAGGAACAAGAAAACACCCCAGAAAAACAACTAAATGAAGTGAAGGTAGGCAAACTTCCAGAGAAAGAATTCAGAATAATGATAGTGAAGATGATCCAGGACCTCGGAAAAAGAATGAAGGCAAAGATCGAGAAGATGCAAGAAATGTTTAACAAAGACCTAGAAGAATTAAAGAACAAACAAACAGAGATGAACAATACAATAACTGAAATGAAAACTACACTAGAAGGAATCAATAGCAGAATAACTGAGGCAGAAGATCGGATAAGTGACCTGGAAGAAAGAATGGTGGAATTCACTGTGGCGGAACAGAATAAAGAAAAAAGAATGAAAAGAAATGAAGAGAACATAAGAGACCTCTGGGGCAACATTAATCGCAACAACATTTGCATTATAGGGGTCCCAGAAGGAGAAGAGAGAGAGAAAGGACCCGAGAAAATATTTGAAGAGATTATAGTGGAAAACTTCCCTAACATGGAAATGGAAATAGTCACCCAAGTGCAGGAAGCACAGAGAGTCACATAAAGGATAAACCCAAGGAGAAACACACCGAGAAACATAGAAATCAAATTGGAAAAAATTATAAAGACAAAGAAAAATTATTGAAAGCAGCAAGGGAAAAATGACAAATAACACCCAGGGGAACTCCCATAAGGTTAACAGTTGTTTTCTCAGCAGAAACTCTACAAACCAGAAGGGAGTGGCATGACATATTTAAAGTGATGAAAGGGAAGAACCTACAACCAAGATTACTCTAACCAGTAAGGATCTCATTCAGATTCGGTGGAGAAATCAAAAGCTTTACAGACAGGCAAAAGCTAAGAGGATTCAGCACCACCAAATCAGCTCTACAACAAACGCTAAACAAACTTCTCTAAGTGGGAAACATAAGAGAAGAAAAAGACCTACAAAAACAAACCCAAGACAATTAAGAAAATGATCAGAGGAACATATCGATAATAACTTAAACATGAATGGATTAAATGCTCCAACCAAAAGACACAGGCTCGCTGAATGGATACAAAAACAAGACCCATATATATGCTGTCTACAAGAGACCCACTTCAACCTTAGGGACACATACAGACTGAAAGTGAGGGGATGGAAAAAGATATTCCATGCAAATGGAAATCAAAAGAAAGCTGGAGTAGCAATACTCATATCAGATAAAATAGACTTTAAAATAAAGAATGTGACGAGAGACAAGGAAGGACACTACATAATGATCAAGGGATCAATCCAAGAAGAAGATATAACAATTATAAATATATATGCACCCAACATACGAGCACTTCAATACATAAGGCGACTGCTAACAGCTATAAAAGAGGAAATCGACAGGAACACAATAATAGTGGGGGACTTTAACACATCACTTACACGAATGGACAGATCATTCAAACAGAAAATTAATAAGGAAACAGAAGCTTTCAATGACACGATAGACCGGAGAGATTTAATTGATATTTATAGGACATTCCATCCAAAAACAGCAGATTACACTTTCTTCTCAAGTGCGCACAGAACTTTCTCCAGGATAGATCACATCTTGGGTCACAAACCAAGCCTCAGTAAATTTAAGAAAATTGAAATCATATCAAGCATCTTTTCTGACCACAACACTATGAGATTAGAAATGAATTACGGGGAAAAAACGTAAAATGCACAAAACACATGGAGGTTAAAAAATATGTTACTAAATAAACAAGAGATCACTGAAGAAATCAAAGAGGAAATCAAAAAATACCTAGAGACAAATGACAAATAAAACACGATGATCCAAAACCTATGGATGCAGCAAAAGCAGTTCTAAGAGGGAAGTTTAGAGTAATACGAGCCTACCTCAAGAAACAAGAAAAATCTCAAATAAACAATCTAACCTTACACCTAAAAGAACTAGAGAAAGAAGAACAAACAAAACCCAAAGTTAGCAGAAGGAAAGAAATCATAAAGATCAGAGCAGAAATAAATGAAATAGAAACAAAGAAAACAATGGCAAAGATCACTAAAACTAAAAGCTGGTTCTTTGAGAAGATAAACAAAATTGATAAGCCATTAGCCAGACTCATCAAGAAAAAGAGGGAGAGGACTCAAATCAATAAAATTAGAAATGAAAAAGGAGAAGTTACAACAGACACTGTACAAATACAAAGCATCCTAAGAGACTACTACAAACAACTCTATGCCAATAAAATGGACAACCTGGAAGAAATGGACAAATTCTTAGAAAGGTATAAACTTCCAAGACTGAACCAGGAAGAAATAGAAAATATGAACAGACAAATCACAAGTAATGAAATTAACTGTGATTAAAATTCTTCCAACAAACAGAAGTCCAGGACCAGATGGCTTCACAGTGAATTCTATGAAACATTTAGAGAAGAGCTAACACTCATCCTTCTCAAACTCTTCCAAAACATTGCAGAGGAAGGAACACTCCCAAACTCATTCTATGAGGCCACCATCACCCTGATACCAAAACCAGATAAAAATACTACAAAAAAGAAAATTACAGACCAATATCACTGATGAATATAGACGCAAAAATCCTCAACAAACTACTAGCAATCAGAATCCAACAACACATCCAATCGTACACCATCATCAAGTGGGATTTATCCCGGGGATGCAAGGTTTCTTCAATATATGCAAATCAATCAATGTGATACACCATATTATCAAATTGAAGAATAAAAACCATATGATCATCTCAATAGATGCAGAAAAAGCTTTTGACAAAATTCAACACCCATTCATGATAAAAACTCTCCAGAAAGTGGGCATAGAAGGAACCTACCTCAACATAATAAAGGTCATATACGACAAACCCACAGCAAACATCATTCTCAATGGTGAAAAACTGAAAGCATTTCCTCTAAAATCAGGAACAAGACAAGGATGTCCACTCTCACCACTATTATTCAACATAGTTTTGGAAGTCCTAGCCATGGCAATCAGAGAAGAAAAAGAAATAAAAGGAATACAAACTGGAAAAGAAGAAGTAAAACTGTCACTGTTTGCAGATGACATGATACTATACATAGAAAATCCTAAAGAAGCCACCAGAAAACTACTAGAGCTAATCAATGAATTTGGTAAAGTTGCAAGATACAAAATTAATGCACAGAAATCTCTTGCATTCCTATACACTAATGATGAAGAATCTGAAAAAGAAATTAAGGAAACATTCCCATTTACCATTGCAACAAAAACAATAAAATACCTAGGAATAAACCTACCTAGGGAGACAAAAGACCTGTATGCAGAAAACTGTAAGACACTGATGAAAGAAATTAAAGATGATACCAACAGATGGAGAGATATACCATGTTCTTGGATTGGAAGAATCAATATTGTGAAAATGACTATACTACCCAAAGCAATCTACAGGTTCAGTGCAATCCCTATCAAATTACCAATGGCATTTTTTACAGAACTAGAACAAATAATCTTAAAATTTGTATGGAGACAAAAAAAACCCCGAATAGCCAAAGCAGTCTTGAGGGAAAAAAATGGAGCTGGAGGAATCAGACTCCCTGACTTCAGACTATACTACAAAGCTACAGTAATCAAGACAATATGGTACTGGCACAAAAACAGAAATATAGATCAGTGGAACAAGGTAGAAAGTCCAGAGATAAACCCACGCACCTATGGTCAACTAATCTATGACAAAGGAGGCAAGGATATACAATGGAGAAAAGACAGTCTCTTCAACAAGTGATGCTGGGAAAACTGGACACCTACTTGTAAAAGAATGAACTTAGAACACTCCCTAACACTATACACAAAAATAAACTCAAAATGGATTCGAGACCTAAATGTAAGACTGGACACTATAAAACTCTTAGAGGAAAACATAGGAAGAACACTCTTTGACATAAATCACAGCAAGATCTTTTTTGATCCACCTTCTAGAGTAATGGAAATAAAAACAAAAATAAGCAAATGGGACCTAATGAAACTTAAAAGCTTTTGCAAAGCAAAGGAAACTACAAACAAGATGAAAAGACAACCCTCAGAATGGGAAAAAACATTTGCAAACCAATCAACAGACAAAGGATTAATTTCCAAAATATAAAAACAGCTCATACAGCTCAATACAACCCAATCCAAAAATGGGCAGAAGACCTAAATAGACATTTCTCCCAAGAAGACATACAGATGGCCAAGGAGCACATGGAAAGCTGCTCAACATCACTAACTATTAGAGAAAGGTAAATCTAAACTACACTGAGGTATCGCCTCATACCAGTTAGAATGGGCATCATCAGAAAATCTACAAACAACAAATGCTGGAGAGGGTGTGGAGAAAAGCCGACCCTCTTGCACTGTTGGTGGGAATGTAAATTGATACAGCCACTATGGAGAACAGTATGGAGGTTCCTTCAAAATCTGAAAATAGAATTACCATATGATCCAGCAATCCCACTACTGGGCATATACCCAGAGAAAACCATAATTCAAAAAGACACATGCACCCCAATGTTCCTTACAGCACTATTTACAATAGCCAGGTCATGGAAGCAACCTAAATGCCCATTGACAGATGAATGGATAAAGAAGATGTGGTACATATATACAATGGAATATTACTCAGCTATAAGAAAGGAATGAAATTGCGTCATTTGTAGAGACGTGGATGAATGTAGAGACTGTGATACAGAGTGAAGTAAGTCAGAAAGAGAAAAACAAATATCGTATATTAATGCCTATATGTGGAACCTAGAAAAATGGTACAGATGAACCGGTTTGCAGGGCAGAAATTGAGACACAGATGTAGAGAACAAACGTATGGACACCAAGTGGGTGAAAGCGGCCGGTGTGCGGGAGGGGGTGGTGGTGGTGTGATGAATTGGGAGATTGGGATTGACATATATACAGTAATATGTATAAAATGGATAACTAATAAGAACCTCCTGTATAATAAATAAATAAACAAACAAACATAATGGTGCTGACATGGGAAAAAATGCATGCTTTTATACATATTATGAGCAATGGTCAGCTTATCTCATTTTATTTTTCTTTTGATAGTACACAAATTCCCCTTTAGCGCTAGCAAATAGATAGGTACAATAAAAAAACAAATACCTATTTCTCTCTTGACGTAGCCAGGCTCCAAAGACGTTCTCCCAATATTCCCTACCCCCTAGTATTTACAACCTGTGTAGTCCCCTACCACTTTGTACCCGGATTAGTCTGTGTGACCAATAGACTATGGCAGAAAGTATGATAAGTCACTTCTGAGATTAGGTTTTAAAAGACTATGGATCTCTTACAACTCTCGCCTAGGCAGAAGCCAGGTAGCATGTCATGAGGACATTCAAGAAGCCTATGAAGAAACCTACCTAGAGAAGAACTAAGATGTCCAACCAAAGGGTAGCAATGGACGTGCACCTCCCAGCATTGATGTGAGTGAGTTCGGGACTGGAATCTCCTCCCGTAGAGCCTTCAGCTAACTTCAGTGCTGGCCATCAGCTTGACTGGAACTTTCTGAGAGACCTTGAGCCAGAATCACCTAACTAAGATGCTCCCACAGAAATTGTGGGACTGTTTAAGAACAGTAAATTATATTTTAAGCTGCTAAATTTTGAGATAATTTGTTACTCAGCTTTGGATAACTGATACATCTCTCCAGCAATTCTGTAGGGGAAAAAAGTTATGGGTTTGTGTTTCAGAAAAGGCTGTTAAAATGTTAAATGACTCCCGATGCACACATAAAATTATGAGGCACAGAACAAAGAGAAAAAATCCATATACGCACAACCTCACATACCAACAGCAGAGCAGGTCTCAGCATTTGGCTGAATAGGCTGCTGCCAAGCAGATAGAATTTGAGAGTAAAAAGGTTATGATTAGCTCCAAATAGCTTGCCCTATTAATGTGAAATTTTACCAGTAAAGACAAATTTCGTTGGGTCTTTTTAAAAACAGTTTTTTTCTATTTCTTTCTTTCTTTTATTTATTTATTTATTTTTGCTGTGTTGGGTCTTCATTGCTGCATGCAGATTCTTAACCGCTGCGCCACCAGGGAAGCCCTCGTTGGGTCTTATAGTATCAGGACTACAAGTCTGGGACCCTTAAAGACGGCATCAGGTCTTTAAGGGTCTCCTGAAAGGCATAACATCTTAAAACAATATTTATAATAGGGTCATGACAGAAAACAAAATCTAACTCTAATAATGGTTCATCTGAAAAGACTTTTAATACTGAGATTACTTACAAAAGTGTGGGCACGGTTACTGGCACCAAGAAAGAATGTTGAAGCATCCAGAGACCATAGGAGAGGGAAGATATTTGGGCAAAAGGTAGGAATTGTGTTATCAGAGTCCACGGACGGGTGGACCCAAGGAGGAGGGGGCACTCCATCATAACTACCACAATGTCAGGACACGGTCACCCCCAAAACCATGGTTCCCCAGGGAGAGAGAAAGTGGGAAAGAAATTTATTCATCTCTGTCTTCCCCCATCCTCCAGTCTCATGTTGGGGCTTTCCTTTGGGCAAAGCTGACCGGCAGCAAGAGGGCAAAGGAGCCCAGCTGGTGCAGGGGTCAGTCTCCCAGGGCAAAGCCAGACAGAAAAGGACAGAGAATGGATGTGAGGCATGGCACAGTATTAGAGAATTTCTAGATTCTTAAAGAATTTTAAGGTCATCTAAGACAGTCCACCAGGCAGTCTGTGTAAATCCTATTTACTTCACCTCCAGCAGATGTACCAAAACTTCCAATGGTAGCAAAAAGCATGGCCTCTGGAGTCAGGCAGGCCTGCTCCCCACTGCCAAGTTGTGTGACCTTGGGCAAATGACCTAACCTCTGAAAACTCAGGTTTCTTCTTTGTAATGCAAGCATCCTAATAACAACCTCACTGGGTTGTGGTGAAATTAAATAATAAACACAAAGGTGAGGAGACTGGACTCTTCCCTGACAGGGAGCTGTTGACCTAGTTAAGCGTGAAAAATTTGATTACCAGATTCACAGTGCTACCCGACTTCCAAACTAGTTGAGTGGTTCATCAAACCATCTTCGTTTCTACTTAAACACCCATCAGCTGATGCCTGGTAAAAGCATTCTGATACATCCATATAAACAAATACTGTATAGGTATATTTTTAAATGTGGTAGTTCTCTATATACTGAAGTACAATGGTTTTCAAGATAATACTTATAATTTAAGATAGATATGGAGATAGATAGATAGATAGGTAGGTAGATAGATGGATAGGTAACCTCTGGAGCGATTCACAAGAAACAAGGAACAGTGGTTCCATTAGGAAGGATTTGGGAAGACTGAGCCCAGCGGTAGAAGGACATTTTGATTTTTATTATATAATCTTGATACCTAAAGTCTTTTGAGTTATATTCTTCTGTTTATTCCATTTTTTCCACAACCATTGCAAAACTACAAAAAAAAAAATAAGACACTATCCCTACTTTCAACTAGCTCCAGTCTACTTGACAAAAAAGCAAGTAGATAACCATTATGCAGTGTAATAAGTGTGGCCTATCTGATTTTCCTTATTTAAAACTTGAAGACACACACACACACACACACACACACACACACCACAATTGCCCCTTAAACTCCCTTTTTTTCATTGTACTCATCACATTCTAACATCTTATATAATTTATTTATTTATGATATTTATGGTCAGTCTCCCTCCATTCTATGAATGTGAAAATTTTTGCCTGTTTTGTTCATTGATAGATCTCCAATGCCTGAAATGGTAAATTTTTTCAATGGGTGTTTGTTGAACTAATGTTGAATGAATAAATGTTATGTAATATAAAATTATGAAAAAGGAGCTATCAGAACACAGCAGAAGGAACACAAAATATGTACATGGAGGTCAGTAAGGCTTCACAGTAGAAGTGACATTTGTGCTGTCTTGAAGCAAATCTGAGTGACTTTGCCTGAAAGGCCTGATGCTCTAAGAGCAAGTAAATGAGAAATACAGAAAGATGAAACACACAGGGAACTGGAAGTCCAAAGGTATAAAGATATGACAGAATGACATGTATGAAAAACTGAACATATGGCAACAAGTATGGGTTGCTGTTAATTGTTTATGATGGTGGGATGATGGGTTCTTGAAGATTTGTTACATTGCTATTTCTTCTATGTATGTTCAAATTTTTTCCATAACACAAAGTTAAGAATAAATGGGGGCTTCCCTGGTGGCGCAGTGGTTGAGAGTCCGCCTGCCGATGCAGGGGACATGGGTTCACGCCCCGGTCCGGAAGGATCCCACATGCCACGGAGTGGTTGGGCCCGTGAGCCATGGCCGCTGAGCCTGCACGTCCGGAGCCTGTGCTCCGCAACGAGAGAGACCACGACAGCGAGAGGCCCGCGTACCGCAAAAAAAAAAAAAGAATAAATGAATAAGGGGCTTCCCTGGTGGTCCAGTGGTAAAGACTCCGCTCTCCCACTGGAGGAGGAACGGGTTCAATCCCTGGTCGGGGAACTAAGAGCCCTCAAAGATCCCGCATGCCGCAGGTTGCAGCTAAAATAAATAAATAAAGTTTTAAAAGAATAAATCTTTGTATAAAAAAAAAGAATAAATGAATAAGTAAACCACTTTTGAAGAGTGTAAAAGAACTTTAAAAAATGTTTTCTAGGCAGGGGGACATGGCTGTGGTTACCAGCCACAAGTAACAGCAGCCAAACTAGGGTGGCAGTAGATAGTAGGTGAAAAGGGTAAATACCAGAGAAGGAACATATAAGTCCATAGTTTTTCAGTTGTAAATGACAACTCAAACAAGCTCAAGTGTAAAGGGGAATCATGATTGGTTCACATGCTAGGAAGTCCAAGGAAGTATCTGGGCATTAAAAACTGCAGGATCTAAGAACTTAATGGATACCACTAGAGCTTTGTCTCTCCCTCATATCCTTTTTATCTCTGTTCAACTTCGGTTTTCAGATAGGCCTTCCCTAGGTGGTAAGCAAGATGGCCATCGATAGCCCCCACCTCAAATCCTCCCAACTTAAAAAACCACTCTCTCCCAGTGTCCGTATATATCTCTCAGGGAAAATTCTGATTCTCTACTTGGGTCACGTGCTCCTCCCTGACCAAACACTACAGGGTAGAGAGATGGTACGGAACGATTGGCCAAGCCTAGAATAGGCACTAGCAGAAGAAGATGGAGGCTCAGACACTCTTTTTGGTGTTCTGAGCACCCAATTCCAGTGTAGGGGCGGGGGAGTTCCACCCGACACCAACAAGCAATACTTCAGACACCAGCTGCGTGTCCTACAATTAACCTCAATTCTGACACTGTCTACCCAAAGATAGCATCAGACTCCACAGGTCCTACAAGACTGCCACACCTGCTCCTACTTCAGATGCCAGTCGTAAGTCCAGGTTGTTACCTGTACTTCTGACCAACAAGCTGTAAATCAGAGGTTTCCATGATTCCCCCCCACCCCGCCCCTCATGTTTGATAAATGTGCTAGAGAGGCTCACAGAACTCAGGAAATCCATTTACTCACTAGATTACCGACTTAGTATAAAAGGATACAACTCAGGAACATCCAAATAGTAGAGATGCATAGGGCAGGATATGTGGGAAGTGGCACGGAGCTTCCATGCTCTCTCCAGGCATCCCGTTCTCCCCAAATCTCCATGTGTTCAGCAACCTGAAAGCTCTCTGAATTGTGTCCTTTTGGTTTTCTTATGGAGGCCTCATTACATAGGCATGATTGATTAAATAATTGATCATTGGTGATTGGACTCCAGCTGCAACTCCTCCCCCCTTCCCCAGAAGTTGGATGTCCAAGGACTGAAAATTCCAGTCCTCTAATCACATGGTTGACTCCACTAGCAACCAGCCTCCAGCCTTAGGTGAGTTCCAAAATCATCTCATCAGCAAAAAGAAAAGACACCTTCGTTGCTCTCATTATTCAGGAAATTCCAAGGGTTTTAGGAGCTCTGTGCCAGAAACAGAGATGAAGATCAATTATATATTCCTTATTATAAATCATAATATCTAGACTTCCCTGGAGGTGCAGTGGTTGAGAATCCACTTGCCAATGCAGGCAACATAGGTTCGATCTCTGGTCCGGGAAGATCCCACATGCCGTGGAGCAACTAAACCCATGCGCCAGAACTGCTGAGCCTCTGTGCCACACTACTGAAGCCCACACCCTAGAGCCCATGTGCTGCCACTACTGAGCCCACACACCACAACTACTGAAGCTCACTCACTCTAAGACCCGTGTGCCACAACTACTGAGCCTGTGTGCTGCAACTACTGAAGCCCACGCACCTAGAGCCCGTGCTCTGCAACAAGAGAAGCCACTGCAATGAGAAGCCTGCACACCACAATGAAAAGTAGCCCCTGCTCACCGCACCTAGAGAAAGCCCGCGCACAGCAACGAAGACCCAACGCAGCCAAAAGTAATAAAAAATAAAACAATAAAAAATGAATCATAATATAGACACCATGATTGACAGCTCAACCAGGACCACATGGAATAGGGGAAGGAAGAATCCCTTAAGGAAGACAGGGTAGCAGATCCAAATAACTGACATCATAGCCCCCATGGAGGGCTACAATTGATATTGGAGATGGGAAGACTGGGGGGTGCAGAGTGGACTGAGTAGCAGGAGAGTGTAAGGATAGAGAGAGAGGGTTTATTTTTCTAAGTAAGACCAGACTGAACCAGGTTCTGGAATGATAGAGAAATTTCTTGTTGGGGTGGGGGTGGGGGTATGAAAATATGAAACTCACATTAGCCTCATATGGTTAATGTTACATCTGGGGATGAGATAGTTAAAAATCTCCCACTTGTCCATAGAGGGATTTTTGAAGGTTGAATATGGATTAAAAACTGGTGATGGACATGCTGTAATTTTCTCAGGTAAATTGTGAAATTGAGTGTCATTAGAAAAACATCCCGAAAATAGCATTGGTTTTGTTGGCATGTGACCAAACCCTGAACAGCTTAGATTAGTATAAAAGAGATTCAAATATATGTCTTTCACATATGCTTAAGAAACTGAGCTGAAGGAAGAGAAAAAAGCAGCACATGCCATCTGTTTAGGAGGTAAGAAAGCTCCGGAGAGAGTTTGGAAAGAAAGGGAGGCTTCAGTCTTCTAAGACCTGTAGGCAGTGAGAAAGGCAGAGACGCAAAGAAACAGAAACAAGGTCAGGACCAAGGGCACATACAGAGCCTGAGGCCCGTAAAGCCAGCAGGAGCACTGTGCCTTCTGCTGTGTACCACACCAAATTCTTCCCATCGAAATAATCCACATACACCTCTAAGAAATCCTGCAACGTGTCTCAGCGGCAATGAGCTATTACCATTAGTGGTATGATCGATCATGCATAGGACTCATTGACCTATGCCCCGTGCTTGCCTGTTAGGAATGAAGGAAGAGGTTTTGATGACATTGGGCCAAAGAATCAATGAAACCAACCGTGTAGTAGAAACCTACTATGGCTCAACCATTGTTCTCCCCTGTGAGGTTCATGAGCAAGCAATACATTCAAGAACCATCTATAGATGAGAAGTCAAAATATTACTTTATTTCCACCTGAATAGGTGCCCAATTTCTTAGTGCAGGGTTCTCCTGTAAAAACAAGATTGGAGAAAAAGTAAAGGCCAATAGTAAAGGCCTACATGAATGCTTCCCTCCCCATTACACACCAAAATCTCACCCTCTGTCCTGCCATACTGGGCCAGAAAGAGAAGCAATAAAAAGTATGGTTGGCTATGCATTTGAGGAAGAGAAAACAAGACGGCGAGATCCCAAGAGGAGGCTCTAGCTCAGCTTACCTATTCCTGCTGCACGAAATAGAAGAGGAAACTGCATGGAGGTTCAGAACCCTGCCCTTGTGAAATGTGGACCAATTAATTTCCTGGAATCTGCCCAATCTAATGAACAAGTCTTCTCTGGGAGAAAGCAAAGACCAGGAGAGAAGGGGAGAGATGGAATGTCCCTTTCCTTTAAATACTTTCTCCCCAAAATGTGGGCCATGGACCAGCAGTATCATCATCTACTGGTAGTTTGTTAAAAACACACATTCTTGGGCCCCACCCTAAATTAGTAGAATCAGGGAATTGCTTTTTTTTTTTTTTTTTTTTTGAGGTACGCGGGCCTCTCACTGTTGTGGCCTCTCCCGTTGCGGAGCACAGGCTCCGGACGCGCAGGCTCAGCGGCCATGGCTCACGGGCCCAGCCGCTCCGCGGCATGTGGGATCTTCCCGGACCGGGGCACGAACCCGTGTCCCCTGCATCGGCAGGCGGACTCTTAACCACTGCGCCACCAGGGAAGCCCAGGGAATTGCTTTTTAATAAGATCTCCTGTGGAGTCACATGCATGTTAAAGTTTGAGAAGCACTGAGTTTGTGAATCCTAAATCCATGCCCAAATTGTCTGTCGTTTGGATCTTCACTCGCTGAAATAGTGCTCTGCATATAGTCAATAGTTAATGAAAAGATGTTTGAGAAATTCCCTTTGGCACCTAATTAATTCCATTTGAAGGGAGGAGGCCATTTCTGAGAAACCAGCACACACTTACCAATGAGTGGCTTAGACAGAGACAGAAGCATACTAGAAACAAGCAAACAAAACTGTTCTAGACATACACACACGGCTCTGCAGTGTGGGACAGATGGGCATAGTCAGTTTCCTCTCACACCATCCCCCCCGCCCATAATATTCCCTCCCTTCCTCACTCATGCTCTCCTTCATCCAAGCTAGTCTGAAGCTCTTATGTTGAGCTCTGTTTCCTACACAGGATAGTACCACGTGTGTTACGTGTCTTTTGCAGCTCTGTCCTCAAACCCAACATTGAAGAATGAGACACTGTACCATTAAGCCAGGACACAGAAGGAAAACAAAAAGCAATTGGGCACATCAGTACTTCTCACATTTAAATACTGTGACCATCACGACCCAATTCACATCTTATCTCTGACCGTAGCCAAATCCCAGGCCTGGATGTTCATCTGATATTTGCTTTCAGTGGCTCTTCCTACCTAAGTAGGAAGGTAACAATAAAAATTCAGAGCACCCAACTCCCAGTTTCTTCTCTTTGCTCTACCTGACACAATACCCTAAAGTGAAAAGGGCCAGGGGTTGGCAAATATGGACTGAGTCTGCCGTAACATTATTATGTAATCCAATAACGATAAGATTTAATGAGTCATAATTAAAGTCATAATGTGTTGAGCACTTACAATGTACTTCACAACAACTCTATGAAGTAAGTAGTAACCCCGTTTAATGAGTGAGGAAATTTGAAGTTGTCAGAAGTTGAATAACTTGCTCAGGAAGCAGCAAAGTTAGAATTCCAACCCACACCTGTCTAAGTCCAAAGCCTCTTAACCACTGAACTAGTATGATCTCTCACTGATCAGAAACTACTCTAAACTCACTGCGTGAGTAGAAAATCATTTTCCAGTTCTGAAGAACCTAGGGGCAGGACAGGAATAAAGATGTAGACATAGAGAATGGACTTGAGGACATGGGGAGGGGGCAGGGTAAGCTGGGATGAAGTGAGAGAGTGGCATGGACATATATACACTACCAAATGTAGAATAGATAGCTAGTGGGAAGCAGCCGCATGGCACAGGAAGATCAGCTCGGTGCTTTGTGTCTACCTAGAGGGGTGGGATAAGGAGGGTGGGAGGGAGACGCAAGAGGGAGGAGATATGGGGATATATGTATATGTATAGCTGATTCACCATGTTATACAGCAGAAACTAACACACCATTGTAAAGCAATTATACTCCAATAAAGATGTTAAAAAAAAAACATTTTCCTTCTCTGGGGCTATGAGGAGGATTAGATGAGAATAAAGATGTTCAAGCACTTAGAAAAGTAAGGTGCTGTAACATATAAGGTACAATTTAGTACATTAAGGCTGTGTCCAAATAAAAACCCTCAGTACCATACAAATGGTAAGTACACCTGTGAAAAGTGTTCACCCTTGAAATTAGAGATATCCCAGTTTGTTCGATACACAGTTCTTATTTATCAAATTAGAAAATATTTTTAAAAATTTAATCCTCCATGGTGGCAAGGATGTTGGGAAACTAGTACGTTGCTGGTGGGAGGTCAAGTTAATACAACCTTTCTAAAAAGCAGATTGAAAGTATGTTCCAAGACATTTTTAGACATTAGCATAATTTCTTGCAAGGAAAAACAAATTAGGACAAAAATTTAAGTATAAATATAGTTAGTTAAGAGCATAGATACTGAGACCAGATTGCCTGGATTTAAATCCCAGCTCTACTTCTTATTAGCATTGTGACCTTGGGCAAGTCTCTGTGACCTGGTGTCCAAAATAGGGATAATAATAGCACCTGTTTCACTGGATTGTTATGATATAAGTGGTATCTATTATTTGTATTATCTCAGTGTTTTTTGTAATACCAAACAATTGGAATCAATCTATCTGACCACAGAAAAATGATTAAGTACGCTATGCTGTAGACACAAAGGGAATATTATGAAGTCATTAAAAATAAGGCTTTAAAAGACTATTTAATCACATATAATGTAAAGTAAAAAGAGCAGGAAACTGTATATATCGTCCCATACCACTCATGTTCATTAAAAGAGCACTTTGTACAGATACAGATGTATAGAAAACAACCAGTAGGAATTACATCAAAATATTAACAAAGAATATATCTGGGTGACGGTGTAGGGTTGGGGGTTTCTTTATACGTTTCTGTACTTTGCAAATCCTCCAGAGCAGTGTTTTTCACACTCTTCACAGGCATATGAATCACCTGGTAATCTTGTTAAAATGCAGATTCTGGGTCAGTAGGTCTGGGATTTTGCAGATTCTCCACCTTTAACAGGTTCCCGGGCGATGCTGGTGCTACAGGCCCAAGGTCTCCACTTTGAGTAGCAAGGTTTTGGAGCAGGGGTCCTCAAACGTGAGTGTGCATCTGAACCAAGTGGGGGTGGGTGGATCCCATGCCTAGAGTTTCTGATTTTAGTAGGTCTGGAGTGGGACCCTAGAAACTGCATTTCTGTTTTGCAGGTGATCCTGATGCTGCAGGTCTGGAAACCATGCTTCAAAAACCACTGCTGTAGACTATATATACATATACTTTTTTCTCAGCATCATAAAGGAGGGGGGAGCACTAAAAAACAGGCCAGCCTTCTCCACTGTTTACAAAATCAAATGCAAACGCTTCATCCAAATGCCTCCATAATCTAACCCGATCATTTCCAGTTACTTTTGTTTAGGCCATAAAAATCACACCACTAATGCCCTAAACACACTCAAGATTCCGAACATCATGCCCTCTGCTGTTTCCTCACTCTGGTTGAGATGTCATTTCCTTCTATCTCCTCATGCCCAGATCTTACCCATCTGTCAAGGCCTTCGAAGGCCATTTCCGGTACAAAGCTTCCCTTCCTTGGGGCTCCACGGGACTTTCTGTTCCCCCCTGATGACACTTACCAATCTCTGCCTGGCAGAGTGACTCTGCCGGTGGGTGGTGTATCTCCCCCAGTAGACTGGGAGTTAGTTAATGGTGAGCAGGGCATCCCTTCCTTGACTATCTTTGTCTGCCCCCTGACCTCAGCAAATCCCCAGTAGACAGCCGCCGCTCAGGGCAGACTGAAAGAATGAATGAACGAAGGGATGGAACCTCCCGAAGCAGGGCAGAACTGTCCTGTAAATGGAAATTCGAATGCACGCCCAGCCTTGATGACCGACAGTAACAGGTGTTTTCCATCTCTGATGTCTGATTCATTCTGCACAACTGCCTGCACACCCAGGCTTCGACACACGGCGGCTCCTGGAATCCAGCGCCCTACACGCTGAAGTGCCCACTGTGTTCTGGGCGCCTGGGCAGCCACACTCGGAGACACACCTCAGCGACAACCTGCATCCACAAAAAAAAGAGGCCCTGCCACCTTAAAAATATTAACGCCTCACTGCAAAGAACACGCGCGCGCGCGCACACACACACACACACACACACAGACCCCCTCCCCCGTGTGCCTCTTTCAGACTAGGCGCGTCTCCGAGGGCTGGATTGAATGGGAAAGAAAGGGCCAGTCTTTGTCATTAATCCTCCCCTCCTTCAGGCGAGCCAAGCTTCTTCCGGGTCAGCGACAATCACCGCCAACCCCAGCAGGCCCTCGGTCCCCCTCACCGCTAGCCCCGGAGCGCGCGAGGGCCAGGTCGCCACCGCCCGCAGGTTGAGGGAGGGGAGGAGGGCGAGGAGGAGGGCGGGCGGCGCGGGAGGAGGGGAGGGAGGGAGGGAGGGAGGAGGGAAGGAGGGGAAGGCAATCCGAGGAGGAGGAGGAGAGAGCAGCCTCCCGCAGCTGGCGAGGAGAATGGGAGTGCGGGACGACAGACCGCCGCGGGGTGTCACGGCCGCGGCCAAGCTTGCCAGGCGTGGGGCAGGCGCCCGGCGCTTTTAAACCCGGGAGGGCGCGGCGGCGGCGGCGGCGGCGGCGGGCGGATCGCGGCGCGCGCTGGGCGCCGGGTGGCGGCCGAATGGAGAGGAAGGGCTCGGCGGCCAAGGGGAACCCGAGCCCGCCGGCAGCCGGCGAGGCTCAACGGCCGCAGCCGCCACTGTGCGTCCCGGGCGGCGGCGGAGGGACCCCGGCGCGGGGCCAGGGTGGCGCGGCTGCGGAGCCAGCCGAGTTCATCCGGCGAGCGCACGAGTTCAAGAGCCAAGGGGCGCAGTGCTACAAGGATAAGAAATTCCGCGAAGCCATCGGCAAATACCACAGGGCGTTGCTGGAGCTGAAGGGGCTGCTGCCGGCCTCCGGGGAACGGGAGCGGGACTCGCGCGCGGCCTCCCCGGCCGGGGCCCCCAACCCCGGGAGCCTCTCGGAGGAGCAGAGCAAGACGGTGGAAGCCATCGAGATCGACTGCTACAACAGCCTGGCAGGTGAGCCGCGCCGCGCCCCCGACCCCTCCTCTCCCTGCCCTCCCGATCTCCCGCCAGGCGCCGGTCCCCATTCCCCAGCCCCGGGCCTCCGGGTCACAGCCGACCGCCGCGGCGCGCCGCGACGCACACGCCCCCGCTGGGACCGTGCCGCTCTGGGAAGGAGAACCTGAAAGGGGGGCGCTTTGGGAAAAGTGTGACTTTTAGGATTATACCTTCCAAAACTCGTTGTCATCTCGCATTCCTCCCCCGCATCCTCGTAAATCTCGCCTATAAATAACTGGACCGAGAGATGGGGACCCAGCCGGCCTGGCGGCGACTGCTACTGCTACTACTGCTCGCCAGTGGCCCTGGGTCCAAATGCGGGCAGCAGCACCCAGGGTGGGCCACCCGCACCCACGGCATGCCCAGTGGCTGCTTGCCTCAGGGATCGTTAGCACCAGAGCTCGCCCTCACCTTCCCCGCAGCTGACCGCACACCTCTGGGTCAAGTCCTTCCCCAAGTTTCTTTGGCCCCAGTAGCAAAGGGCAGTTTGCTACGATGCCTTCAGCATCTCAAGCAAAATGGATTCCAAAATGCACTTTCTTCTCTCTGAGCTCTGCTGGGGCCCGGGTTGCCAGGTGAAGAGAGCGATCTCAACGGAAAGCTAGTCCAAGGTTGGGCGTGAGCTGTGCTGCATTCTAGCTCTTCTCCCTGCCTCACTCCGTGTAGCGCTGGTTCTCACACCAGCTAGCTGCTAGGCTTGAGGAAAACGGAGCCCTTTTATTGGGATAAGAAGGTGAGGTATACATTCCCGAGTACACTTTGGGGGTTAAGGTCAAAGTCGGGCGTTTTAAAAATTAACTTTGGCACAGAAAATTTTAAAGTCTCTAAAACCGGAGGAGTCGGGGTCACTCCAGGGGCTTCATGTGAGAAAGTGGAAGATGTTGGCAGAGGCAATGGCCTTATATTTGAAAAACACTCTCTCTCCTCTTCTCCCACCCCATTTGGTGGGATCTGGGCATGACGCAGCTCCTCTGGCCAGATAAAGGCCATCGCTCCTAATCCTTAATCCTTGAAGTTGCCTAAACTAGCTCTGGACAGTTGTAGCAGAGTCAAGTTGGGAGAATGGGTGTGGTTGGGGACGGTGGATTTGTCTGGGGCCCAGACAGCTGGGGATGAAAACAAATGTATGGACAATTCTGCTCTGTTCCTAAGTGCCAGTCAGCTCAGTTCCCTTTGAGATCTCTGGCGCCAGCCTACCTCTGCCTTCCCATAACGCCACGTCCAGTGTCATCTCTAGTCAGGCAAAGCCCAGGCACTTTGTAGATTGTTAAGTAGTTTACAAACTTAAAGGATTAATGATAATAGTAGTAGTAGCATTTGTGGAAATGGTGGTGCTGATAGCAGTACTAGTAATAACGGCAGCAGATAAAGTAGTAGGAATACAGCATAGATGGACTATTTCAATCCATCGCAAGGTACACCATGACTCCCTTTATTTCCCGTAAGTCTCTGGCATATTCATTACTGCCTGATGAATATAAAGGGCAGAGTGGCCATGGGGGAAGGAGGGGGCACTCTGGATCACTAATGCAGTGATTTCAGAGTGGTAATAGAGTCTTATATCCAGTGTTTTCCATGGGCATTCTAGAGTTGCCCCTCACCCCATGCTTTGGCTGCCTGCCGATGGCTAGCACTGCCTACTTTCTACCCCAGAATTGGTTACATTTCCAAGGTGAAACCTAAGCTGTGTCCTTGGTCAGGCCAGCCCACTCAGGGCAGGGCTAAGATCTGGACGGTTCCTCCACTTCCATACCCACCCCTCCACACACTTTGGAAAACTTTAGTGGCGAGAGAATGGAAAGTAGCAATGGCAGATTTCCCCCTCTGCTGCCTTCTCCGGTGCGCACCACTTATTAATATTAATAACTTGTGGATTACAAAAGTAATGCTTACCTATAAAATGTATTTTCGTTTAGAAAATACAGAATTACCTTTAATCCCACCAACCTAAAGAAATCCATTGTGATATATTTCCTTCCTGTATTTTTTTCTATACCTAAACATAAACTATTTACAAAGCTAAGGACCTCCCGTATCCTGTTTTTATTCCCACTTGCCATCATTGTGTCAGAGCATTTTTACGTTTCACTAAAATATTTTTGTGAAGATTATTTTAAATGGCAACCCAAAATTTGTAAATGTGTGTTTGCAATGAGCATTTGATGGAAAGAGAAAGAAAGATGATCGCTGTTATTGCTGTTAGAACCAGAACAGTGCAGCGTGGCCCATAAGATAATCTACCCCCCCCACCCCACCCCCGTGCCTGATTAAAGGGAGGAGACAGCAACTGCAAGTTTGTTCCAGCAAAAAGGCAACTGGCCCTTCCACTGGGGCTGCAGTGCTGGCTGAGCAACCCAGTGGGCTTCAGGAGAGAGCAGTCTGAAGATGTTGGTTCTCTCAAGGACCTGTCCTTCCACACAGCTGTGCATAGAGGGAGAGGTTTGGGGTTTAGAAGCAACATGAACTAGCCCAGAAACACCTGGAGGATTAGGCTGTGTTGCTAAGGGCATCTCAGCACCAAACAAAAGACTATTATGAGGCTTCGGGAGGAAACCTAGGTTCAGTGGACCCTTGCACTCTTAATGGAAGACTCCAAGAGAACAGCAAGGGGGCGGTTAGAATCTGTTAAGAGATGTTAACCTAAAAATCCATTTGGATGACTTGAGGTGACCACTTGAAGGGTGTGCAGGCAACGTGCAAAGTGCCTGTGGCTGTGGTCTGTTCTGCCTCGGAGTTCCTTCTGATTAGTAGGGATCTGGCCAGGGGTGCAAGACCCCCAGATTTGATTTTGCATGTCTTATTCTCTAAGAAATTCAAGGAAGGAAATGAGAGCATCTTCTTCCTTCAGAATTTCTAATGACTTTGATACAATGATTAGAAAAGATATTCTGCCTGGGAAGATGTAGACATGTGATTCTTAGCAACGCTGCAAAAGAAGCATGTACTGGCCTGTCGATCAACTCCCACTGACCTTGAGCAAGACACAGGACTCCCCTGGGGCCTTGGAATGTTCTGTGCAAAACCTCTTGAAGGACAGAACCTTTTGCTTTACAGCTGTTCCTGTGGGGCTGTAGTGGCCCCAGCTGGGTTTGATCAAAATATTGCAATGCATGACTCTGTTGGTATTTTCAAATGATGTTCAGGACTCAAATGCCCACAGTGGAGATGGGTGCTGACAGGCCATGGCATTGGATCTGAAGGCTAGACGAGAGTCAGCTTATGTCCCTATTCCTGGCATACCTCGTGACTTTGTATAAGTCCCTACCACATCATTTTACCTCCATTTTCTCATCCATTTAGAGCTATGGGCGGGGTTTTTTTTGTTTTGTTTTGTTTTTTACCAAAGGGGCAGATAATATCCATTGATGCCAACTGAAAGTCCCAGGACAGGGGAGTGACAAGGCCTAAAGAAGTCACGCAAGAAAAAGGCCTGGATGGGAGCCAGCTTTATCAGTGCTTGTGGACATGTCTTGAAGCCATGGGACCAGGCCAGCTACATAATTTGTGAGGCCCAGTGCAAAATGAAAATGTGGGGCTCCTTGTTCAAAAAAGCAGGAAAAAGTTGTCATTAAAAGTTTTAAAAGATAAAGTTTTTCCCCTTTCTTTCATGGTTTCTCTCTCGACTGGAATGGTGTTTTTATCTGCTATTTAATGTCATTTCAAGAAAATTACAATTTTAAATTATTGGCATGAATTTACTATTCATCTTTATAGTGTGCAATGCCAGTTTTAAGTGGAAATATAAAAACGCTTAACTGGTATATGAAATCATGTAAGTTACACAATTCACGTTTCGTAGCTTGTACATGCATATGTAGTTTATTCTTTTTTTTTTTTTTTTTTTGTGGTATGCGGGCCTCTCACTGTTGTGGCCTCTCCCGTTGCGGAGCACAGGCTCCGGACGCGCAGGCTCAGCGGCCATGGCTCATGGGCCCAGCTGCTCCGCGGCATGTGGGATCTTCCCGGACCGGGGCACGAACCCGCGTCCCCTGCATCGGCAGGCAGACTCTCAGCCACTGCGCCACCAGGGGAGCCCTGTAGTTTATTCTTACTGAAACCATGGAAATGCTGACAAAATGAACTCAACTCTTTTATTTCACTTTTTATATGCATACTTTATAGGTGCCCTTTCTACCAGTCTTGGCTTTCTGATGAATAAGGAAAGGAAAAGGAGCTATTCCATACTCCTACCCTAGTCTTTCCTCCTCTGTCATCCTTTTCAGCATAAGTGGTTGGCTAGTACAGGGCACTTAAGCAAGAAAGGATGTGATGGGGTTTTAGGTTATTTTTGTTTCTTAGAACACCATTGCTCTCTTTCTGCATTTGAAGCAATTTCTGGGTTGAATGGAAAGCCTGGCCTCTTCGGCTGTCAGCGTGTGTGCTTACTTAGTTATTGACCTAAGCCTCTTGTTTGTTGCTGAACTCCCCTGCATTGTGGATCCACTGGAATTCTGTGCTCATGGGGCATCGTGAATGCTATATACTACATGGGCCTGCAAAGAATAGTTGTGCCTCTGTCTTCTGCTCAACTTCATGCTCCATTATCCAATCAGGCTTCACTTCCAAAACACAGTTTCAAAGGTAAAATAATTAGAATTTCAAGAAGTCAACAGCAGAGCATTAAACCAAATACAAGGCCCTTCTGAGCATGGGTCTTATGTGACGGCACCCTTAAAGCCGCCCCTGCAATGGGACACCAGAAGATGACTGAGCGTATACATCTAAGGTGGACAGAATTAGATATAGACCCTGAGGCAGATTCTAAGACAAAAGGTACCCCACAGAAATTGGTGTGGGAACCAGAGAACCAAGCAGGAAGACGGATAAATTACAAATGCAAGAACTCAGAGAGAAAAAAAAAAGAGGTCAAGAGCTAGAGACAAGCAGTAACCTGGTAGCCAGAAGATGAATTGTTGGGATAAGAGCTGGCAAAGGAGGGGAAAGAAGAGGGGCTTCATGCTAAGTTGCTCAGCCAGGATACTGCCATCTGGATGGGAGAGTTTGACTGGCCAAGCCATTGTTAACCTGAGGCTGTTCCTCAGGCAGCCCCTTGGCCAATAAATCTTAAGCCTGTAAATGTGGCTTCAAAGATCATCTTCCAAGAAAGGATGTGAGAATTGAAACTTGTAGAATGCTTTCAAGGAGAGAAAATTCTGAATGTGGACTTTGGGCTGAGTTTCTAAAGTGGATTCTGAAGTTCCTTAGTTTACCTGCAAAAGTAATGAGTTGGGTGGCTCGTAGCCAGAAACTGTCTAAGATATCTTGAAGTAAGAGTTCCTACAGCCAAAAGGCATGGGAGTGCTCCATCCAAGGCAAGGGGACTTGGCTGCAGGATGGACAGGAGGGCCAAGGTGTGGAGCAGCCCAAAGCTTCACAGAGCTTCACAGGTTGGGAGTGACCTTCAGATGGGACATCCTCTCCTGCCAGCTCTTCTCTTTCTTCACTAGGTTGTGCCTCCTCCAAAGAGCTGGGATAAAAGCCAAATGTTTCAACCAACCAGCCAACCAGCAATTTCCTAATTCCCAGATATTTGGCTTTGGGAAGTCAGAGGTCCATGATGGGACCAGAGTTTGCCATTATCACCAACGCGATTAGTGTGGTCCATTCCTAATTACATAGCAGCAAGCACAGCTCTAGCACAGACAGTGGTACCAGACATTTGAAAAGCCAAAGATAGGGGCTACCCTGGTGGCGCAGTGGTTGAGCGTCTGCCTGCCGATGCAGGGGACACGGGTTCATGTCCTGGTCTGGGAAGATCCCACATGCTGCGGAGCGGCTGGGCCCGTGAGCCATGGCCACTGAGGCTGCGCGTCCGGAGCCTGTGCTCCACAACGGGAGAGGCCGCAACAGTGAAAGGCCCGCGTACCGCAAAAAAACAAAACAAAACAACAACAACAAAAAAATGCCAACGATAGGGGAATTCCCTGGCAGTCCGGGACTGGGCTCGGTGCTATCACTGCCGGGGCCCTGGGTTCGATTCCTGGTCAGGGGACTAAGATTCCGCAAGCCACGTGGTGCGGCAAAAACAAACTTTAAAAAAAAGCCAAAGATAATACGACAGAAGATTAAAAGAGTTTAGTGTTGGCGTTCATATGGCCTTGAAATGATCATAAGCAGTGTAAAGCTCATTATCTTCCTCTTAAACATACACACACATTTTCATATCAGCAATGAAATGATGCCATGTCTGGTAGGACTCAAAACCAACAGTTCCCAAATATTTTTTAAAAAGAAGCAGGATGTAGGAGCTATACTCAATATTTTGTAATAACCTATAAGGGAAAAGAATCTGAAAAAGTATGAGATTATATATAATATATATATATTATATATAAAACTGAATCACTTTTTTATACACCTGAAACTAACACAACATTTGTAAATCAACTATACTTCAATTAAAGAAAAAGAAAAAAAAAGGAAGGGGAATGTGTAGTGCCAAGGAGAGCTGACTTGAACTAAAAGAATCCTGGGTTGAAATATATCCAAGTGGACCTTCTCTTCTCTTTCAGCCAAAAGGATTTTAAAACAGCACTGAAATTACAGACAGTGTTTACAGAGAGGAAGCTTGTGGAGCAAAGTTTCCCTGCCACAGTGTGTCTGTGGGAAAAGAACAAAAGTGCTAAGGAAGTGCTAACTAGCTAGCTCGAGAGTTATGGAAAACCAGAATTACGATTTCTTATGACTCCATACCTTACAGAGGTGTGTGAATTTCCTTGTCAACATTACCACCTTGTTATCAGCGTGAGCTTAGGCATTTCCAAAAATAAGGATACTCACCACTACCTATAGTGACTTATTTAATAACCACCACCACAAAACAACAACTATAATAATAATAGCAGCAACAATAATGGTAGTAAAGACTACTGTGAGGAGCCCAGCTCCTGGCACCCAGTAGATGTTCCACAAATGTGTTTGAAAGGAGTGAAAATGCTTATCCCAGCATCTGTCTCATTAAGGATCCAAGAAATTCAATCATTTCATTAATATTCATTGAGCAACTAATAGGTGCTAGACGCTGGGCCTTGAGGGCTGGGAACACAGGAGTAAACATAAAGAACAAGGTCACTGCCTTTCATGAACTTGCATATGTACCTGTATAACTTTGTGAGAAAGAAAACTCAAGCTGGAGCAGTTAAGTCCCTTGCCCATGGTCACACAGTAGTATGTGGCAAACTGGGATTTCTCATCTGCCAGGTCTGTAATTCCAAAGCCTATAGTCCTAACCATTCACCCCACAACCTCCATCTTTAGAAGTTTCTTCCTTAGGTACTAAAATTTGCCTCCTTGAAATTTCTATCAATCCATCCATAGTCTATCTATCTTTTGAAGCAACAAAAAATACATCTCATCACTGTAACAAGGAAAAGCCTTGACATTTTTAGGGCAACTCGCTTGCCCATCCTCCAGTCTTGTCTTCTGTAAGTTATTCCTTTTACCATGATTGTGCCTTGTGTGATTAGGATTCCCATTCCACGACCATCCTGGGTGGTTAAGGGGAAACTGTCCTGCTCTCTGTAACCAGGTTCTATGTCACTAGGAAGGTGACCTTAGAGGAATGAGAATCTGATGAGTCATAATTTCTAATGAGCCTGGAGGCTTACAGAAGCCCCACCCATACCTCCCCTAGTTTTTATCCCCTTTGCTCCAGAGTGTGTGAATTCCAGTTTAGAGGTCTTGAGAAATTTAAGTGGATGTGGTAAGAGTAGGAATTCATTTCAGCCATTACTTTTCAGTAACCAGTTTGTGGATACAATGACGGGAAGTGACCCATTAGAAGAATAACATCTGGACTTGTGCAGATGCATTACTCCAGACCTGGTCAGTTTTAATGTCATGAGAGTGATGATACCATCATTTAAAAATATGTTCTGGTTTAAGTGCTAAACGAGATTGGACACAGTATTATTCTGTGTGGCATGGAACATTTTCTCTCCTAACATCCTGTAAAGTAGTAGTTATTTTTTAGTTTGTGTTTTTATGACTGGCTGATAAGTTCTAACTTTGTGAGCCGAAACCTCATCTCCCAAGAAACAAAAACAACCCCTCCCCCAAACCCAGCAGTAAATAGACCAGTTGGCCCTGTGTCTAGTGGGACGGGAACTAAGGGAGACTCGTGTGACAGCTGGTGGCACATTCGCTACATATGTGAACTTAATCTGGTCTTGAGTTTCCTCACATATTAAATGGGTATAATCATGCCAGCCTGACTCGCAAGATAAGGGTGAAAAGCAAGAAGATAACGTATGAATGTACTTTATAAACTACAAAGTATTAGAAGTGTAAATTATCCTTTTAAGTGGGCAGGGATATTTAGGAGAACAAAAAAAAGAATAGAAATAAGAAGTGGGAACTGAGGCTTCCCTGGTGGCACAGTGGTTAAGAATCCACCTGCCAGTGCAGGGGACATGGGTTCGAGCCCTGGTCTGGGAAGATCCCACATGCCGCAGAGCAGCTAAGCCCGTGTGCCACAACTACTGACCCTGCGCTCTAGAGCCCGCGTGCCACAACTACTGAGCCTGCGTGCCACAACTACTGAAGCCTGTGCGCCTAGAGCCCATGCTCTGCAATAAGAGAAGCCACCGCAATGAGAAGCCCGCGCACCGCAACGAAGAGTAGCCCCCCCTCGCCACAACTAGAGAAAGCCCGCACACAGCAATGAAGACCCAACGCAGCCAAAAATAAATACATTTAAAAAAAAAAAGTGGGAACTGCCCAATGAAGGAAATTTTCACCTTTAATTCTAACAGTTTTAAGACAAAAGAGATACTTGAGTAGTACCTACTAGGAAAACTCTCTTGATGCGTGGTTTCTGCATTAAATATCTATTGATGCTGACTCTCCCATTTTGTTTCAAACGCACACAAAAAAACTGCTCCCCAAATGCACGTACTCCACCAAAAAAAGCACTTGCTAATACAGTAAAACAAAAGCGTTTCTGATGAGCAGAATGCGAGGGATGTTCTTTGAAAGTCTTCAGACGTCCCCATCAAAAACACAGCGGAAGCGTGACTTGGTAAAGAGTGACGTGGACAGCAAGTTCTGTCTCTAACTCACCAGCTGCATTGGGTCAAGGAATTTTACCTCTTGGGCCGTAGTTTTCTGATGTCTAAAAACCGAGGGTTGGAGTCCAGGATCTCAAAGGTCCTTTCCAGCTCTGGAAAGAATAATTCTCCATTCTTTCTGAACTGGGTGGCCATTACCCAGAATGGGAGAGTTCCGTGTGGACTGATAGAGACCAGTCTACAAAATCTGTTATTACGTGAAAAGGCAGAATGCAAAACAGTGTTTATTTGCTTTGTGTCTGAAAAAAGATATAAACTAGCATCAACATATACTCTAGTACAATACTTGCTTTCAAGAAGATTATCTGAAATTATGCAAGTGAAGCTGTTCACTTCGCTTGAATAGGGACTGGGCAGAGAAATTGGGGAGAGACTTTCACTTCTTTTTTTTTTTTTTTTTAAAGATTAAGACTTGATTGTTTTTAGAGCAGTTTAAGGTTTACAGCAAAATTGAGGGGAAGGGACAGAGATTTCTCATATACTCCCTGCACCCATACATGCCTAGCCTCCCCCGTTATCAGCACTCCCCACCAGAGTGGTACATTTGTTACAGTTGGTGAATCTGCACCGACACGTCATGATCACCAAAAGTCCACAGGTTACTTCGGGGTTCACTCTTGTACTCTTGTACATTCTATGGGTTTAGACAAATGTATAATGACATGTACCTATCACTGTGGTACCATACTGAGTGCTTTCACTGCCCTAGAAATCCTCTGTGCTCTGCCTCTTTATCTCTTACGCCCCACCCTTGGCAACCACTGATCTTTTTACTGTCTCCATAGTTTGCCTTTTCCAGAATGTCCTATAGTTGGAATTATACAGTGTGTAGCCTTTTCAGACTGGCTTCTTTCACTTAGTCATATGCATTTAAGGTTCCTCCATGTCCTTTTTTAACTTTTTATTCTAAATCTTTCCATAGTGCATGACTTTTCTAAGTATATGCATTATTACTTTTATTTTTTACGAAAAACGATGACAGGATTATCTGTGTAGAAAGATTATGGGTAGTTTTGCTTTCTTCTTTTATATTCCCGAAGAAAACCTACCTCAAACACATAATTTTTAATGCCATTCTGGACATTATCTGTGCCTTGTCTAATCCTGTCAGACTGTAACACCAAAGATGTCAAGCAAACTTATCCCAAGCCTCAGACTTTCTCTTAGTTTCCCATAATATGACTTATCCTTTCTGCAGTGCCCACCACCCCCATGCACACATAGGGCTGGATCCTGGCAGCATGGTACCCCACAGTAGGGAGACGCCCCTTTGGACTCAGTAGCACGTGAGTGACGGTTTGCATCTGCTGGTGAGGCAGGGAAGAAAGTTGGGTCAGAGCTTGTGATACAAACTGGTCCTGAGCATTAGTGATGTGCCGCTGGTGTGGAGGAAGGGACCGTATGGGTGGTCCATGTCCAAGATGCTTGTTGGCCCCTGAGTCTAGGAAGTCCTGCCCATCGATAGCTCAGACACAGCACCCAGAAGGAAGCTCACTCAATCATCAGATCTTTATTGGATACTTGCCATGGCTCTTCACAGCCCAAATCTCAAATCCACTGTGTTCGCCTCAAAACATGGCATGCGGTTGTGGGAACAGGGTTCTAATCTAGAGTCTGCCGTCAACTTGCTCCGTGACTTTGGAAAAGTCACATCACTCTGAGCCTCAGTTTCCTCATATGTAAACAATCGGTGTTGGGTCACATGCCCTCTGAGTCCCCTTTCGGAAGTGCTGAACTGTCTAGGAGTTTGAAGACCCTCTAGCTCCCCTCTCCCCCACCTTCTAGCCTCTCTCTCTGGAAGCAACCAGATTTAGGAAGGAAACAGGAAACGAGCTCTCTTTTGTTCCCGTTTACTGATATGTGCTGACAAATAGGCATAAAGATCTCAACTAAGATTTCCAAGGTAACCTTGCAAATCTGAGGGTAAACCAAAGTAAATGGCAGTCTCCCCGGACGATAGAGTCAGACAGAGGGTCTCAGAGAGAAACCGGAGTAGGGGTTGGAAGCCTCTATAAAACATTGCCTGGGCCCTGGAATCTGAATCGATGGTACCAGAGATTACCTACTGCTGCTACACCTTCTCAGATTATTCCAAAATTCAGACTTTGATTCTAAGCAGGCAGTCGTTCACCATAAGAAATCTGGCAAGACTAGCTGTATTAGGCCAGGAAGTTCTGATGGAGGGAAAAAAAAAAAAAAAAAGAGCTGTTAGGAAATGAACTGGCAGCGGCAGGGCCAAGAGTTTCAGGGCACAGTTGCTGGCTAAGCTATAGCATCTCAGAGAGTTGCCACCATTGACTCAAGACTGGAGAGCCCTGAGGAGTCTGGGCCAGATCTGAGGATTTGGGGGATGTGATTCTAGGCCAACTGCTCATGCTGAGTCAGAACTGAGCTCCTTTCTTGAATGGACCTGAACCTCAGGCTGTAGGTGCCACTGGGTCATTGGAACTTGTGTGGAATTCTCCCTGATACCTAGAGAGAGAGAGAAGGGCTGTGTTCCTGTGTGTGCCAGTGAAGATGGGAGGGAAGAAAGGGAGCACAGAAAACCTGTAGGGCAAGGTGGCCTGATGGAAAAGATCTTTACTTAGTGTAAGAGGATCTGGGTTTGACTCCTGACTTCCCATCGACTCCTCCGTTAACCTTGGGATGGTCCTAATCTTGACAAGCTTCTGCTTCCATTATAGCGTGGGAGTAGTAGTATGCACCAAACAGGATTGTGATGGTGATTGAAATTAAAGGATACATGCACGCATGCCTAGCACAGTGCCTGGCACGTAACAGATGCTTAATAGATGATGGCTACGGGGACTTCCCTGGTGGCGCAGTGGTTGGGAATCCGCCTGCCAATGCAGGGGATATGGGTTCGATCCCTGGTCCGGGAAGATCCCACATGCCGGAGCAACTAAGCTCGTGGGCCACAGCTACTGAGCCTACATGCCACAACTACTGAAGCCCGTGCACCTAGAGCCCATGCTCTGCAACAAGAGAGGCCACCACAATGAGAAGCCTGCGCACTGCAATGAAGAGTAGCCCCTGCTCGGCACAACTAGAGAGAGCCCATGCGCAGCAATGAAGACCCAACGCAGCCAAAAATAAATAAATTTCAAAAATAAATAAATAAATAAATAAAATATTAAAAAAA
This sequence comes from Aethalodelphis obliquidens, assembly GCF_003676395.1. Classification (NCBI taxonomy): domain Eukaryota; kingdom Metazoa; phylum Chordata; class Mammalia; order Artiodactyla; family Delphinidae; genus Aethalodelphis; species Aethalodelphis obliquidens. Next base: position 43,524,157 of record NW_020837954.1, read on the forward strand.
AATAGATGATGGCTATGTGTAAATCTAACTCCTACTCCGGTAGGAACTATGGCGGGAAAGTGTGCAAGAGGGGAGGAGAAAGGACTCAGCAAAGGAGGCTATGGGGGAGCATGGGAAGCAAGTGAGCAATAGAGGGGTCACACCTTGCTCGCCTCCCCTGCACTGTAGCCACTTAAGAGCAAGTTGCAGCTCTTAAGTGCAGGGGAGGCGAGCAAGGTGTGAACCAACAGTCTTGGGTATGGATGTTTCCTACCTGGGCCCACGGGGCTGGATGAACAAGTAACCCATCAGGCTTCCTCTGAAGGGCAGCTGAGCTCCAGCAGAACCAAGGACCTTTGGGCCCTGAGGTCTATGCCTGCTTCCAGCTTCTCAGGATATAAGGCGGTCCAGAAAACACTTAGAAACTGCTGAGTTGGGACTTCCCTTGTGGTGCAGTGGTTAAGAAACCACCTGCCAATGTAGGGGACATGGGTTTGAGCCCTGATCCAGGAAGATCCCACATGCCACGGAGCAACTAAGCCCGTGTGCCGCAACTACTGAGCCCACGTGCCACAACTACTGAAGCCCACACGCCTAGAGCCTGAGCTCCGCAACAAGAGAAGCTACCACCATGAGAAGCCCGCGCACTGCAGTGAAGTGTAGCCTCCGCTTGCCGCAAGTAGAGAAAGCCCGTGTGCAGCAACGAAGACCCAACACAGCGAACAATAAATAAGTAAATCAATAAATGAGAAACTGCTGGGTTCTAGGCAGACATGTCTCTGGCCTGAGGTTGTGCAAGCGAATAAGCCTCAGTTAGACGGTGTCTGTTCTCTGCCACTTTCCATCCTCTGCCCCAGGATTCTCTGACCCGTTCTTTGAACTGAACTAGTAGGGAAAGAACTTCGGATTCTCTCACAAGTTAGACCAGTTCAGAGTCTGAGAGCAGAGAGCAAGAATGTTCCAGGAAGAGAAGATATATGCTGTGATCAGCTGGGTTCCCCGGGCAGCTTCACAAGCAAGAAAGTTGACTGGTGCTCTGGGGAAAGGAGGCTGTGGAGGAAGGCAAGGCCCCTACAAGAGGGAGAAGCTGCTAAGCTGGCAGCCTCACGCCTGCTCTGCCTGTTCTCTTGTGTCTTATGCTGGCGCCAGTTTCCTGAGCTGCCTTCCTCATGTCGGATGAGGAAAGCCCCTGGCTTGATCAGGTGTCCTGGGAACAAAAGCACTAGCAGCCATGTCCCCTGGAGCCTCCTTTCAATCCCGCCTTACAGGCACTCCTCTGCCATAATGCCTGGAGTCCTCTCATGACCCTGGGTCTCTCCAGATTGGTGCTCCGTGAACAGCCAGTGCTTTCTGCTCAGTAAACCCTTCAGAAGCCTTTCCTGCATCTCTCCTCCCAGGTTCCCCCACTGCTCTCTTTGAAGACATAATGGGCAGAGGTGATTTTTTTTTTTTAATAAAATCACAGTTGATGAGGGTATTCTAAAAAAAGATAATTTCTTCCCTAAGAGGAACTCTGATGCCTGTTATTACACATTCTTCACCCTGATACACACACACACACACACACACACACACATTTATTTTTCACAAGATTCAGGTTGTACTGCACAAACGTTCACAACTTTTTCCACCAATATTTTACACTAAAAACATTTTTCAGTGTCATTATTTTTCTACAGCGTGATTTAATGTCCGCGTCATGTTCCATTATACCAATGCCCTGTTATTTATTTAACCAGTCCCCTACTGATGGATCTTCAAGTTATTTCCAATACTTTGCTAATACACACAGTGCTGCCACAGAGAGGCCACAAAGGTGCTCTTTCTGCTACATGTGTGCCTGTTAACTAACTTATCTCCAAACATATCTGGTTACATGGTATTTGCCCTGTTGGCATGGAAAGATGGCAGGAGAGGCAATAGGAACAGGAGAGGTGTTGCTGGGGTCACAGAAGGATGGAGGGAGAGGTGATCAGAACAGGAGAGGTATTTTTTAAAGTCTAAAAAGAGAACAAGATGGCATTTTGGCTTCTGAGATTTTCCCCCATCCTGGCTCAGAATTCCTGCCAATGGGCATGACATGTGTCCTTGGCCAGAGCTAACAAGGTAAAGATACTATCAGGCAATGGGTTTCTTCTGAATGTTTCTGGGTATATACTCATTGTCATATTCCAGATGGCCCAACTGGCCCTTCCAAAGTCCCACTTCTAACCCAAGAAAGGGTGTTAATGAAGACAAACAGTAATCCTGTCCTACCTTCTTCCTACTACTCCACTTCTCTCTGTGTATATACCGCAATGAAGTCGATAAGAGTTGGGGGCCGTGGATGGGATAACTTGTAAGTATGCTGCTGTAGCACCCAAGTCTGCTCCTTCCCTCATGAACAGGAGCATGTGACAGGCACCAAAAGGCTGAGCTGACCTCAGGCTTTGGCATTACAACTCTCTTGAGCAGATTTCGATATCCCTTAAAGGACTGTCAACATATGCCTTTAGCTTATAAGAGTTTTAGGCTTGTTTTTCACTTGAGCTCTTTCAAATGCCACTTTCACAGCCAAGTAGTGGCCAACAGAGGGTGAATAAGAAGAATATAAACTCCTTGAAGATATCAATATCTTTTGAATGCTCTCCATTTCCTTACAAAGCCCCGGCACAGGCCGTGATGAATGAATCCTCATCGAATAAGTTTATGAAGAGCCTGTACCCAGGATTGTGTGGTGATGGTGAGAGGGATGCAGCAGCCCTTGAATGCTGGGGACATCCATGTGAAGAATTCGAAGGGCGGGAAACAAAGGGCAGCTTGGGAATGGTATAAAGAGACCTCCAAGAATAATGTCGCTAAAACAAAACAAAAGAAACACTTCGCAATGTTTATTTGAATCCATGTTAAGCATGTGCTAGATTGGAAAAATAGAAGGTCAGAAATTCATGTGAATGGAATCAGAGGAGATTTAGCCCATGAGACAAAGGCAGACGATCCCTGGTCATGGGAACAGCATCAGCAGTGATGGGGAAACTCTATCTAGGCGCCAGGCAGGGCAAGAATGATGTGAATGAAGATACTGCCACTTGAAGAGTGCTGGCTTCCTGAGTCAGCAGGAAGTTGTCATAGCTTCCCAGTGCCTTAGACTTGGAAAAGACCTTCAGGAATCAGTGAGTCCAGGTCTCTTTACCCACCAGCTCTGCTGGAGGGGAACCAATGTGGGCTTGGGCTTAGACAGTCCTGGCTCTTTCCCTAAAACTCAAATGGCCTTAGCAAATCACTTAACTTCTTTAAGCCTCAGCTCTTGGAAGCAGGACTAATAAGACCTATTTTCCCAGAGTCACTGTCAAGGTCAAGTGAGTCATGAAACGCTATATAAGTGTTTGGTATTGCTACTTCCTGAGCATACAATGTGTGTAAACCAGTATGATGTAGCTTTGCTGTGTGAGGGTTTACAGATGCCCTACAGATGCTTGTCTGGAAAGCAAAGAAGGTATGTGTCATAAATAGCTACCATGATGGGCATGAGCTGAGTCTATGGCTGTGAAAAATGATTTTATTCATTGGGAAACAAAAGGGCCCACCTGATGACTGTACCTGTAGATCTGGCCTCATTATAAAAAGACCACCCTACATGTTCTGTGAAAGTGTTACCATCAGGGAGGGTTGTACTATAATTCACAGGTATTAGAAAGATGGTAACTTCCCAGCAAGTTAGAAATAGAGGGGAATTACCTGATCTTGATAAAGAGCATCTACCAAAAAAACTAAAGCTAACATCATACTAATGATGGTGAGAGACTGAATGCTGTCCACAACTCTTCATAGCAGCATCATTCATAATAACCAAACACTGGAAATAGCCCAGATGTCCTTCAACAGATGAACGGTCAAACAAACTCTGGTACGCCCATACCATGGAATACTACTCAGCAACGAAAAGGAATGAACTGTTGATACTTGTAACAGCTTGGATGCATCTCAAGGGGATTATCTCAAGATTATGCTAAGTGAAAAAAAAGCTAATTCTCAACAACTTCATACTATATGATTCCATTTATGTAACACTTTGAAATGACAAAATTTTAGTCATGGAGAACAGATTAGTGGTTGTCAGGGGTGAAAAAGGAGGTGGGGATACAGGAGAGACATGGATGTAGTTATAAAAGGGCAACAGGATCCCTCCTGTGATGGAACTGTTCTGTAACTTAACTTTGGGGGTAGACACAGGAAACCACGTATGTGATAAATGGTATAGAATTAACACACACACACACACACACACACACAAATGAGTACAAGTGAAGCTGGAAAACCTGAATAAGATCTGCAGATTGTATCAGTGTCAATATGGTAGTCAATATATTATACTATAGTTTTATAAGATGTTATCATTGGGGACACTGGATAAAGGGTGCAAGGGATCTCTGTATTATTTCTTACAACTGTATGTGAATCTAATATTATCTCAATAAAAATTTCAATTAAAAAATAATACTGTTGGTGTTAGTCTGGCCAGCAGCAGCTAAGATGGATGTTGTTTCAGGAAGAAACCAGAGATGTGTCATGTCAGCCCTATTAGGATCACAGCCGACTCTCAATGGAATTGGAGATGCAGGTGGTTTTAGGACTTAAAAAAGAGAAGCCTTGGTGGAAACTTTGCACTTGGTTTTGTTTGTTTGTTTTTGTCTTTGAATGCAGAGACATAAGAGGGGTAGAGGGTCCCGGAGAGTTATATAGGAAGCTTCCAAATGAGATGTATACAGATAAAGTATACAAATAAAATGAGCACAGTTTGGTACCGACAGAGTCCCACAGGTGCACCTGGCAAGAAGCAGAACTCAAGCCTCAAAGCTGTCTAATGAAGGAACTGAATTAAAATTCATTATAGGCAGTTGAACATTCTAAGACAGCACTGTGGGTAATGCTTAAGATCACGGTCTCAGGTGACAGATGGCTTAGAATCAAATCCCGGCCCTGATGCATATTAGCTTTGTGACCTTTGGCAAGTGACTGAACTTCCTTGGGCCTTAGTTTCCCCATCTGGAAAATGGGCAAAATACTAGAACCTACCTCATAGGCTGTTGTCCAGATTAAATGGGTTAATGCTTAGAACACTCCCTGGCCAATTCATGCTTGATCAAGGTTACCTGCTCTTCCTCTTACTACCCTTCTGGGAGGATAGATGAATACTGCCTATGGTGCAAGGCTAGATTCTCCTGAGCTCATCAGGAAGCATCTCAGCGTTCTACCCTGTTTCTTCATTTCCTTGGCCTGGGCTCCTATTTACCAGTCAGAAGTCTCTAATCACTAAGAAGGAAAGAACCCAAAATGTCACATGCTGACTGTCGGAGAACAGCTGTTTGCCTACATGTGCAGATTTCCTGGCTCTAGGGCATGGCTTTCTGGGACCTGTTTGCCCTTGTGGGTAATCCTGGGGCCTCCCATGGTTATCCTGGGCTCTCGTGGTTTAACCAATAGATGATCCTGAAGAAACATACATCGAAAATGGTAGAATGTAAAGTACTAGCTCAGGTGAGGCGGCCCACCTGCAGGTGCTCACTGGCGACTTTTTAAAAATGTGGATTACGGGGACTTCCCTGGCAGTCCGGTAGATGAGACTCCACGCTTCCAATGCAGGGAGCGCAGGTTCGATCCCTGCTCGGGGAACTGAGATCCCACATGCTGTGCAGCTCAGCCGAAAAAAACAGACTTAAGAAAAAAATGTGGATCACAGAGTTCCGGAATCTCCATGTTAGCTAATGACGATCAGTTAGCGTGGATGATTTAATGAGAAACACTGTGGGGTTCTCATCAGATGTCAGGGAAACCCTGACTTTTCTCAGCCCGCTCACAAGCCTTCAAGGTGGGGAGCAGCCATAATTACCTTCATTTTTACCCACTTCAAAACTGAAACTCTGAGAGGCGAGCTGTCTGAACCCAAGGATGCCAGGTGAATGCTAGTGCTGGGGACGTTGTCTTGTATCCACCAACTCAGAGGCACTGAAACTGGCCAGCGGCTTCTCCATAAAAATATTTCCGTCTTCTCTCGAAGGCTCTTTCATGCCCTGTAGAGTCGGGAACAAGGCCTATTCATTTTCCTGCCACAGCTGGCTTTTAGAGCTCCTAGCTTTCCCAAATTATTAGGACTCCAGAGGAGCCCAGCAACTTTGGGTCTGTCTGCCACCCCATCCAAAAAGCTGTCAGTGGAATATCGGCGATGGTACCCAGTCATCCACTCGTGATGAGAGAAGGGCTGAGAGCAGGCAGGAGGCAGCATTCACGTCTGCAGTTTAGGGATGGAGATGGGTGGGAGGAGGGCACAACCAACTGTTGACTCAGAGGCTGTCTAATCTATAAGTGAAAAGAAAATAGTCCCAGAACCCTACGCCATTCTTTCCCTAAGCCCCCTTTTCTGGCTGCAAAGCTGCTTTTATCATGTTCTCTGCACATACCCACCCACCCCCGATAGGAAAACACACCTTTGAGCACACTTTTGAAAGGAAAACTGGTAAAGTAAAACCAAGCATCAAACCTAGGTGTGGGAAACATTTGTGGCAAGTGTGAGTTTATGTACATCCGAGACCATGAAAGGAAAAATGAGAAATCGGGGATGGGCTCTGCCCTCGCCGCACAGGTTTGGGGGCGGAGCATTTTTGCTGATCTCTGAATCGGCTCATGTCCACGGAGCATTTGCTGTGGGCCCAGCGCTGCATCCAGCGTTGTGGTGCACTTTCTCACTTCATCCTCAGAACAGACCGGTGAGTTCGATAGAGTTGCTGTCTTTATTTCAGAGACGAGGAAACGAGTCTTAGAGAGGGCCAGTCACTTTCTAAGGCCGCATAACGGGCCAGGGGCAGTCAGGATTAGAACCCAGGTCTGCCTTACCCCTAAATTCTTCATCTCCCTTAGAAAGTAGACATCTCTTTGTGCAAACTGGGGTTTGCCCATCTCCTTCCAGCTGTCTTCTTTGCCCTCCCCACAACCCAGTGAAATAAAAGCAAGCCAAACATAGATTATTTCTGAAATGAAGATTCCTAGGCATTTGGGAGGGCCCAAGGCTCTAAGTAAACAGCCGCTGTCAAGGGGAAAGATCTGTGTGTTACGTGGCAAAAGCCACGCAGACAGTCACACACCCTGACCTAGTAATTGTAACCCTGGGATTATAGGTTATATTTAACATAAACAAAACCTCCATGAGTATATTTATCATAAAGTTACTCCAGTATCTAAAATGTAGAGGCAACGTAAATGTCCAGAAAGAAAAAAAAAGAGAGAAATCAAGAAAAGAAAGTTGTTTTCAGAACTCTGAGTGTAAGCATTCGTGTACAAAGAGAGGAAAATCAGTACTTTTATGGAAAGGTAAAATTGGGTGGGTCATAGCAGTCCTGGATATGAAGCCTAATAAGTAAAAATACCCATCATTTCACTGCACACACTACATTCCCATTGCTCTGCCACAGAAAGACCCTCTGTCATTTTGCAATATATACAAACATCAAATCACCATGTTGTACACCCGAAATGAACATCATGTTATGTCAACTTTACCTCAACCTTTTTTCAATTTTTTTTTCTTTTTTTCTTTTCTTTGGCCACACCGCATAGCATGCAGGATCTTAGTTCCCCGACCAGGGATTGAACCTGCACCCCCTGCAGTGGAAGTGCAGATTCTTAACCACTGGACCGCTAGGGAAGTCCCTACCTCAATTTTTAAAAAAAGAATCAAGATGCTAAAAAAAGAAAGAACCTCTAAATTACCCTCCAAAATATATCTGACCTATTCTTGAAAATTGGCTTTAAATTAAGCTGTAGTTTCCTGCACTGTGTGTAGGATTCAAAATGGAAATTTCCTCTGGTTAACATAACACGTTGCTGGGGAAACCACATTCGACCAGTGATTTCCTAAAGAACTAGCATTTATGAGAATCAGTGTTTGTGCCCAGCGCTGTGTGGGGCATATAACATACATTAATTACTTCATTTTATCATCACAAGAGTCTCTACAACGTAGGTATTATTATCTTCATTTAACACATGAGAAGAAGGAGACCGAGGGAGAGGAAGTAACCTGCCCAAGGGCCAGGGCTAGTGCGTGGCAGAGCTTGGATTCCAGCCTGGGACCGTATCTCCAGATCCAGCACTGACGCAGCCAGAACACCCCAGAACCGGCACAATCCCATGTGCCTATTCCGTGTGGTTAGGACCTATACCAGTTGTTAAACATCCCGAATGTCACCTCTATCCTGATCTAAGCTCTTTCCACTTGACTCCTATGCCAACGCCCCTTGAAATCAATTTGAAAATGGGTCAGATAATTTGGTTGGGGAAAATCTCCCCCAGGAACGTCATAGCCAATTCCTGGGCCCACTTCCCAAAGAAATGACCAGCAAGGTGTATTCGTTTCCTAAGGCCACCATCATAAAGCACCACAAACGGCATGGCTTAAAATAACAGAGAAACACTGTCTCACAGTTCTGGAGGTTAGGAGCCCAAGATGAAGGTGTTGGTAGGGTTGGTTCCTTCCGAGAGCTGTGAGGGAGAATCTGTTCCAGGCCTCTCTCCTGGCTTCTGGTAGCCTCTGGCATTCCTTGGCTTGTAGGGGCCACCTTCTCCCTGTGTCTCTTCACATCGTCTTTTCTGTGTGTGTCTGACTCTGTGTCCAAATTTCTCCTTTTTATACGGACACCAGTCGTACTGAATTAGGGTCCACCCTACTGACCTCATTTTGACTTGATCACCCCTATGAAGACCCTCTCTCCATATGGGGTCACATTCTGAGGTGTTGAAGATTAGGCCTCCAACATACCTTTTTGGGAGGACACGATTCACCTCCGAACAGGGAGCAGCCTCATGAAGCAGGTTCCCCCTCCTCACTCCTGGCCCCAGATGGGTCTCTCCTTCCCTCCCATCCAGCCCATGCTTCCCTCCCGTCCAGCAGGTAAGGGCAAATGGTAGTGAATCGGCTGTCAGAAGAAAACCAATGGCTACATGAACTTGGCCTTCCTCCTCCCATCCAGTTTCCTTTCATCTCATGCCAACAAGTGGCGTTTTGCCCGGGCTGTCACCATGCCGTGCATGCACCAGGAAAAACAGAAACAAAACAGGTGGCAGAGCCAGGAGAGCCTGACGTGTTTTAGCCTGAGGTCTCAGTGTGGTTGCCTTGGGGAACATCAAACTTATGATTTCCTCTGTCTCTGTGTGTGAGTGCTTGGGGCTGTTTAAGTTTCTGATTCTCTTTCTCCTACTGAAGAGTCCTCTGCGGAGCTAAGAAAGCGTGCCAAGCTCTTTCCATAAAATCATACCCTAACCACCCAAGGTTGGCAATGGAAGAGGAATCTCCACATGCGAGGAGCGACTGAGGACTTACCGCCCCAATTTCGTCCTCCAAATTTACCTTTCTCTTGTAAGTTGCACTGGCCACTACTGCTGCCCCCATAGTAGGCTCAGGGAAGGCAGTTTCCCTTCTAGCACTCCTCTCCAAGTATGAATGGAAGCTTGTCCTAATTCTCCACAGCTTGGTCGATTCCAGGATGCAGCATTTATTCAAACTTGTCAGAAGACCCAGAGACCAGAAAGTTCATAATATTTCTCTGAAAAGAGCTTCTAGATATGGTGGTCTGGGAGCCCGGGCCCATCTCCACATGTCTACTTTGGACATGTCTCCCCACCGGGCATCTGCTGCTTAATAACTGCATCTTGGAAGCCAAATATATACTCAGAGCCAAGGCCGTGGACAAGAACAAGCTCCCTTTCCATCTAGCCTGAGGCCTGCCTTCCCAAGTCCACTGTCTCCCAAGCTGGGACTGGCCAACAGCGGCGGTGCTTACGCCCTGCAGGGAAGATCCTGCCCCAGAGCCTTGGCTTGGGAAGACCACATCCGAACATAGTCCAGTCTCTGTGCGAGAGCAAATCTCCACATGGCAGGACTGTCTTAGACGAGCCCTTCAATCGCTGCCCCCCCCATTTCTGATTGTCATCTGCAGCAGAAGATGCCTTTTACCAAAAGTAATAGAACAGAAGTCCTTTTGAAGAGGAACCAGTGAAACAATTTCATCCTTCTATTAAGTGGCAAACATTTATATTCACAGGCTGTTAGGTATGGTAGAGATGACTCAGTGAAGTGTGGGCCCCTCGTTTTTACTGAGGTCCCGAAAGGGAAAGTGATTTTCCTAATGTTGGCTAGTGGCAAAGGTGGGACGAGGATCCAGCTCTTCTGATTCCCAGCCCAGTACTCTTTAGAATAGTGATCTGTGCCGTACAGTAGAGCACAGAGACTCGTATTTTAAACCTTATTTCAAACGGAGACCAGGTTGCTACAATGTGGAAGAGAACTCGTGGATCCTCAGTGGATCCAAAATGGCAAGCTAGGATCTCCCGGGATGACGGGATCCAAGCACGTGAGTGTAACAGCAGAGGGAACATGCTTCAGGGGTTCCCTCATGCTAGTCAGTTCTGACTCCTGGGTGCCGCTTGAATGAATCCCTTTCTCCTGCCTTTCTGCCTCAGCTTGAGTCAACCGAGTCACCATTATTTTATCATCCAAATCCACTCTTGCCCTAAGAATAAAGTCCCAGATCCTCAACATGAACCAGGAGGGTCTGTGTGTCCTGGTTTCATCTTGCTTCTCTAGCTTTATCCCCTTTTACCCTTCCCTTCAGTCTCTCTGCTCCAGCTGGGCTTGGCTACTCAAACCTCCTCAAATAAGCCATAATCTCTCTTTCTTTCTATCTTCCTTCCTTCCTTCCTTCCTTCCTTCCTTTCTTTCTTTTCTCTTTCTTTCTTTCCTTCCTTCCTCCTTTTTCTTTCTTTCTTTCCTTCTTCCTTCCTTCCTCCATCTTTCCCTCCCCCCCCCCCCCCCACACAGAAAGCTTTTTCTCCTTTCCACCTACATCAACTGTTCTCACACAAGCGTGATTCCCCCCGCCCCCCACCAGGGGACATCTGGCGATATCTGGAGACATTGTTTTGCTTGTCACAATTGGCATCTAATGTGTAGAACACAAGGATGTTGCTAGACATCCTACAATGCACAGGACATCCCCCCCCTAACAAACAATTACCCAGCTTAAAATATTTATGGTGCTGAGGTTGAGAAACACACAACCTTTGGAACCCAGCTTAAACACCGCTTCTTCCAAGAAGCCTCCCACGATACTTGATCTAGGTTTAGGGCCCTCCCCCCTCAGGAGGCTCCCACTCATCACTTCTCCTTCACAGCTCTTGGCACACGGGGGTATTTGAGATAACGCACCATCTGCCCTCCCCAGCAGTCCATCAGCTCCAGGACGGGGCAGGGCGTTTGGTTCACCACCTCATCCCAGTGCCCTGTACAGTGCTCTGTGCAGTTAGTTTTTGTTTTGTTGACCCTGGGACCCAAAGGAAGGCTGTTTACACAGGTGCCCTGTCTTTTACGAGGGGTGATGTGGTTTCTAAAGGCTTCACACGTAGACCCACAGGTACCCATGGGCAAGAGCACCGCCTTGGGAGCCAGACAGAAGTGGGAGGATATCGTAATTCCGCCACCTCCTAGTTGAGTGACCTCCAGCAGGTTACCTACTTTCTCTGGAACTGGGTTTCATCATCAGTAAAAGAAGCATAACGGAGAACCTGTTTCATAGATTTGCTGTGAAGATGAAAAGACATAGTATATGTAAGGTACTGAGGTAAGGTAAGGTATCCTCTGACACAAGGTAAGGGATTAACGACAGAGAGGAAGAAAGGGCAATGGGACAAAATGACCTAGTCTCAGGGTTTCCTGCAGCCCCCAGGCCCTGGGTAGCAGGCAGAGAAACGTGGAAGAAACATCAAGAGACTGCTGGTCAACCTCTCCTTCTTAACTTCTTCAACTCTAAAATGTGCCTACAAACATCCCATTTTACTTATCCCATGGACTTGTTATATGTACCCCAGATAACTCCCCACCCAAACAAGAGAGGTACCTAAACATCACCCGCAGGTAGGGCTGAGTGCAGCCCAGACTGTCTCTTGCCTCCTCCACCCTGGGTCTTCTTAAGAGCTCTGGCCTGCCACCCCTTGTTTCTTATCTGGATTCCCCCTCTGGGTGCAGACTTTTGGGAAGGCAGCCCATCTGGACCCGAGCTAACTCCAGATTTCTCCATCTCCCTGGGCTCTGCCTCTGGTGCCAATAGGGCCTCCACACCCTGTAACCTGCCGGGCCCCACCTCCCCTGCGGTCTGAACCCAGGTCCACAACCAGGTCTCACAGTTCACACCAGATCTGCAGGGGAATTCCAGGCATTTTCACTGAATGAGTCCTGGAAATCGACTGCTATCCTTCTTTTGCCCAAGGTGGGGGGACGGTGTGTTAGCGGGAGGACTTTCCCGTTTCCAGGCCTTTTTGCTTCCCCCCCACCCCAGTTTTAGACATTCAAACACTGTTTTTTAAAACAAACAGAGATCCATTTCCTAGACTGCTCAGGTCAGCAAACAGAAGTGTCTGAGGATGGAGGGCTGGACAGGAAGAGGGCTCTCAGCTGAGAACAGAGGACACGAGATGGCCTGTGGAAGCTTGGACAGGAAACCCTTCAGTTCTGGGGGCAGCTGTTAGAGCCAAGTCCCACACAGGTAGCAGCCAGTGAGGTTCCCAGGCGGGAACCTCATGACAGAAGCCCTCCCTGTCCGCAGAGCTGTGAAAGCACCAAGGCAAACTCCAGCAGCAACGGGGTAGGGCAGGGGGGCAGGGGGGCCTCCACCCCACAGCTGAGGGAAGAGAGGGCAGGGAGCTGGTGGCATCAGCTCGGCAGGGTGGACCCCTAGTGTGCCAGCAGGTCTGCGTGTCTCTGAGACCACAGCCACCCACGCCCATGCCCACGGGGTTAGCAACCTGCTGCTTCTGTCGACTTGTTTGGCTTCCTGCCCTGTAGCGAGTGGAACGTGATGGGTCAATTTCCAGATCTGGGCTGATTCTCTGCCACTTCCTGGTTGTCATAGCGCCAACTCAGCCTGCAAAAGGATGTTTTTTGTTTGGGTTTTTTTTGTTTTTTTGGGTCTAAAATGCCCGATGAAAGATCTGGTCTCTTAATCAGCAGTTCACATCCCTGGGAAGTTATTTAAGGAATCAAAGCAGCAGAAGTTAGACCCCTGAAGATTAAAATCAGTGACTTGACTCTATCCCGAGGATGATTCTTCCAACGTGGGAGAAACCTGGGTGCAAAGGAGCAGCGCATCAGCATCCTCCCACGTCCCACGTCCTACCAGCCAGGTCTTGGCAGGAAGCAGCAGTTTGACCTGCTAAGTCTGTTTTCATTCACTTTGAAGAAGCAGACAGGTGCCCTTCCGCCACCGCACCCCACCCCCTTTTAAAAAATTCCTCCAGTGTGTTTGACACCCCTCTTTGCCTTTAGTCAATGCCTACTGAATGCTTGAGGGATGGAATGGAGGCCGAGGTAGCTCAGCAGGGCTGGGATTAGGGTGAGGCAAGTGAGGCCCCTAGGGCACAGTATGTAAGGAGATGCTCACTCAAGGGTACAAGCTTCCTCACCCTCGCCCTAGCCCTGGCCCTGTGACTGATCGCTGTGAGAGAAAGCTTCAAGGGGGAGACGGTTTACTCAGAGATAACTGACTCTGGAATAGGAAGGAGCCCCACATAGGCAGCTGCCAGCCTCAGCTTCCTCTTGCCTGGGACCCCCAGGTCTCTCACGCCCAGAGGTGTGCTCTGTATAAGGCTGGTCACTAGCCCGTCAGAGGCCCCTGCTCCCAGGGACTGCAGAGACAAACGTGTGGAAGAGAACTTGAGGAAAGTAGAGGCAGTTGTCACCACAGGATTGCAGGGGCTGCAAAGAATTATAATGACATGAAGTAACAGTGTGGGTGTTTACTATGTGCCAAGCCCTGTGTCAAATACTGTGCCACCATTTCATATAATCCCTTCAACAGCTCAGTGAGGAACCTGGGCTCTGGAGCTGGACAGTTTTGATTTAAATCTCAGCCTTGCCTCTTTCATGTTGTGTGTCCTTGGGAAGTTACTTAAACCTCTCTGGGCCTCAGCTTCCTCATCTGTAAAATGGGAATAATACTTGGACCTTCGTTATAGTATCCCAAAGATTCTATCAGGTGAGACAAGTAAAGCAACGAAGGAAGCATCCGGCACAAGGGAAGCGTTTGACAAATATTGGCCAAGGTTAGTATTGTCATTGCCTCTTGTGGCTTGTCCCTACCGTAGCCACAACAAAAGTGTCACAGACTGATGGCTTATACAATAGATACGTTCTGTCTCATGGTTCTGGAGGCTAGGAGTCCAAGATCAAGGTGTTGGCAGGGTTGATTCCTTCCGAGAGCTGTGCCTCTCTCCTAGCTTCAGGTAGCCCCAGGCATTCCTTGGCCATCTTTTCCCTGTGTCTCTTCACATCGTCTTTCCTGTGTGTCTGTCTTGGTGTCCAAACTTCTCATTTGTCTTAGTCTCTTTGGGCTGCTGTAACAAAAGTATTGCACAGTGGGTGGCTCAAACAACAACCACTTATTTCTCACAGTTCTAGGGGCTGGGAAGTCCAAGATCAAGACACCGCAGATTCAGTGTCTGGTGAGGGCCCACTTCCTGGTTCATAGATGGCTGTTGTCTCACTGTGTCCTCACATAGCAGAAGGGGTGAGGGAGCTCTCTGGGGTCTCTTTTATAAGAGCACGAATCCCAGTCATAAGGGCCCCACCCTCAATACCTAGTCACCTCCCAAAGACCTCACCTCCAAATACCGTCACTCTGGGAATTAGTTTTCAACATGTGAATGTTTGGGGGGACACAAACATTCAGTCTATTGTACCCTTTTTATAAGGACACTGGTAAGATTGGATTAGAACCCACTCTAATGACCTCTTTTTAACTTGATTACCTTTGTAAAGACCCTATTTCCAAAGAAGGTCACATTCTAAAGCACTGGGGGTTAGGACTCAGCGAGGGGGGCGGGGGGCATAATTCAATCCATATTACAAGGTCAGGTAACTTGCTCAAGGTCACAGAGCTTGTTGAAGATGAAACTGGATCCTAGAACCCTGGATTATTTGATGACAAACTCCACGGCATAAACCCCACCGTAAAGCCCCAGCACTCGTAAACCTTCTCCGGTCAGAGAGGAAAAACCAAAGGGAGACATTCAGAGCCTGCTGCTGTTGTGGTGATGACACTATCCCTTCTTTCTCCCTTCCTCTGTAGCCTGCCTGCTCCAGGCTGAGCTGGTGAACTATGAACGAGTCAAAGAGTACTGCCTCAAAGTCCTGAAGAAAGAAGGGGAGAATTTCAAGGCCCTTTACCGGTCCGGCGTGGCCTTCTACCACCTTGGAGACTACGACAAAGCACTCTACTACCTGAAAGAAGCAAGGACCCGACAGCCAACAGGTAAGGCAGCAACTGCTCTTTCCTTACCACCAGCCCCCTGGGGCAGCTCCCAGGCCGTCTCATTGCCGTGGTCAGAGTTCCTGGCTGGCAGGGCCAGGCAGGGAGGGAAATGGCAAATGAAGGGTCAGGTGTGTGCTAGGTCCTGGAACAAGGAGAACACATAGTCCATGCCTTTGCCTGGGGTCTGAGTTCCAGGGAGCTTGGGCATCTCTTCTTTTCAAATAGAATATGGAATTCTTCATTTCTCCAACCGAGAATCCAGCCCTCTTTACTTATTCAACGGGTACATATTGTATTCTTACTATGTGCCAAGATTTGTGCTGGGTGCCAAGGATGGAGATGAGAAGACGTGGTCCCCACTTGTGAGGAGCTCACATTGTGGTTGATGAGACAGAATACAAATGGATAATCTGGGGGCTAAGCCCAACATCCTCCAGGAAGCATGCTCCAACTCCTTCAGTCAGATCCTAGTCCTTAGAGCAGGTGTCATCTGTACCATTTGCTTAAATCACATCCACTAGCCCCGCCATTCATTCATGCCACAGGTATATATTGAGCAGGTACAATGGGCCAGGAACTCTTCTAGGTGCTGGGTAAATAGCAGGGAACAAAAAAAAGTTGCTACCTTCAAGGACTTTATGTTATAATGGAAGGAGATGGACAGTAAACAGACAAATGGATAACGTAATATTTAGTAGTAGTAAGTGCTATGAAGGAAGTAAAGCAGAGTCAGAGGATCAAGATTAAAGGGGGTGCTATTTCAGACCAGGTGGTCAGGAACACCCTCTCTGAGGAGGTATCATTTATTTTTTAATAAATTTATTTATTTATTTTTGGCTGAGTTGGGTCTTTGTTGCTGCGCAGGGGCTTTCTCTAGTTGTGGTGAGCGGGGGCTGCTCTTCGTCGCGGTGTGCAGGCTTCTCATTGTGGTGCCTTCTCTTGTTGTGGAGCACGGGCTCTAGGCGCACAGGCTTCAGTAGTTGCTGCTCACAGGCTCCGTAGTTGTGGCTCGCGGGCTCTGGAGCGCAGGCTCCGTAGTTGTGGCGCACGGGCTTAGTTGCTCCGCGGCGTGTGGGATCTTCCCGGACCAGGGATCAAACCCGTGTCCCCTGCACCGGCAGGCGGATTCTCAACCACTGCGCCACCAGGGAACACTTGAGAAGGTATCATTTAAACCATGACTTTGACTTGCTGTTGCCGTGGTTGTTCATATGGATGATTTCTTTTTAATGCAATTCTCCTTCCAAGGAGTCTTGCTAGGATGAATTTGCAAATACCCAATATGCTTTTTTCTTTATTTTTTTAAAGAACACTAATATCTTTATTTTTATGTGTTGTTGATTTGTTTTCTGTATATAAATCGTGTTCCCCCAGCTCTACTATAAGCCACTTGAGGATCAAGAATGGGATTCATTCAACAGAGTTTTCTTGAGCACCTGCTATCTGCCAGTACTGTTCTGGGTGCCCTGCCAGGCATTCTGGAATATTATACAGCATTCATTTGTGCTTGTGGAAGTAAACATCTCAGGCAGCCTAATTCATATTTTGGTGTGTGCAGGGCTAAATAGTTGTTCTATGTTTAGAACACTCACTAATTTAAGGGCTGGAACTGGGGGGAAATTCCCCAGTTTGTGGTGAGGTGGTTGCCTAACCTTACTAGTAAGAACGAGATAAGACAATGAAGCAAATTTCTTCTAAACTCTCCAACTGAAAAACATTACAGGGGCTTCCCTGGTGGCGCAGTGGTTAAGAATCCGCCTGCCAATGCAGGAGACACGGGTTCGAGCCCTGGTCCAGGAAGATCCCACATGCCGTGGAGCAACTAAGCCCGTGAGCCACAACTACTGACCCTGCGCTCTAGAGCCCGCGAGCCACAACTACTGAGCCCACGTGCCACAACTACTGAAGCCCGTGCACCTACAGCCCATGCTCCCAACAAGAGAAGCCACCGCAATGAGAAGCCCGCGCACCGCAACGAAGAGTAGCCCCCGCTCGCCACAGCTACAGAAAGCCTGCGTGCAGCAACGAAGACCCAACACAGCCAAAAATAAATAAAATTATTTTAAAAAAAAAAACATTACAATCAACTAATATTTATTGATCATTTGGATTAAGCCCTTTTAGACATATCTACTTTGGTCCTCATAGCAATTTTATGAGGAAGATATTATGATCCCTGGGAGAGGCAGCCTTTGGATTCAGATGCAGCAACTATGTGTGTCTCCTTGGGCATCTGACTTAATCTCTCCGGGGCCCAGTTTTAACTTTGGTCACAGTGAGGATGATGAAACATACCTTACAGGATTATAATGAGGGTTCAGTGAGACGATGAAGGTTAAAAACATGGCATAAAGTAGGCACTCAAAAACGGAGGTTGTTTCTTGCAGACGAGACAGGAGGCTCAGAGAAACTTCTAAGTTGCCTGAGGTTAAACTCCAACTAACTGTGCTGACTCAGGACCACTGGGGTTTGCTGCTCCATAGACATAAGGGGAGAAATTCCCCTGTCTCTCCTCTCCTTGCCATCTGTCCTCTGGGTCACAGGGACCTGTCCACGTGGAGACGTGGAGCAGTCAGAGAGAGGAACCACATCCTGGTTGCCCTTCAGCCACACTGGACCTTGGCTGGGTGCGTCTGGCTTGTCCATGGTCTGCAGATACAGCTTTGGTCTGATTCTCCACAGACCCAAGAGTTCCCCTCACCAGCTGTTCCCTAAGGTGTGTTTCTCTCCTCACAGACACCAACGTGATTCGATATATCCAGCTGACGGAGATGAAGCTCAGCAGATGCTCCCAGAGAGAGAAGGAAGCCATGTAACTGGAACACCTTTCTAGAGCCGAGCCTAACCCGGGACATCCAGGCACCTGCTGGTGGAGAGCTCTTCCCAGAGTTCTGTTCCTTTCTCCCCACTTCCTCCTCCTATTGCCCCTCAACTCTTTGTCTACTCCCAGTGTGAAAAGAAGGAGACGTGCAGATTTGGAATCTGGTGGGTTGCCCTGACAAGGGATATCCTCTTTCCGGTAGGGCAGCCGCTGAGAGGGACCTAACTTCAGCGGGAACAGCCGGAGAGGACTGTCACAGGTTGGGAATGCCATTGCAGCTTTGACTTGGGCCAGTGCTTCCGGCAGAGGCAGAGCCTGGCAGGTGCACCATCCCAAAGGCGTCGGGCACGGAGCCCACGGGCTGGACCCCTCCACAGCTGCCTGACAGACTGCAGCATCTCAAGGCAACTGTGACAAATCCAGGGATGAGACAGACACCAGAAGCGTTGGTTAAGCCAACAGAGTCTGAGAGTCTGTGCACTGGATTCCTGCACACAGACCCGCTCCCCACCCCCAAAACCTCAGGCCCTGCCTCCCTCCCTCGCTCGTTGTCTTGGTGTGTGCTTTCTCCTCTCCCACTTGGGGATCTGAGACTCTGCCAGGATTCACATGCCATCGAAGCCCACTCTCAGTGCCCTCTGGTGACCACACATACCATTCTCCCAGACTCCCAGCCAGCAGGCAGCTGTGACAGCAGAAGGGCAGGGTAGAGTGGGCCAGGGGCTGACCACATAGGGATGGGGAGAGGGAGAGATGATATCTAGGGGAAAGAGCATTGTATAGACTGGGAGACTGAACTGCGGACGAATTAAGTGTAAATAAAAATAAATTAACAGGCAGCAGTTCCTGTCATTTCTGTTGAAAGCGGCCCACTTCCTCACTTTTACTCCCTCCCGCAACCCTCGATCAGAGCTGCTTGCAGCCAGGTAGGATGGGACTTCCCCCAAAACAATGAGCCATTTGCGCAGTGGTGTACAATGCTGGCTGCGCCTTTGTGCTTTTACAGTAGGCTGGCATTGTGGAGACTGCCCAGGGATTTGGCTATGCGGGAACCTGTAGCCTCTCTTTTGATGAAATTACCTGGACTCAATATCTACAAATATTTGTTGAATGACTAAATGATGACTGCAGACTGGCTCTCCTGCCTTAAACTAATTTTATCCCAGCCTAGTCTCCCGATACCGATGCCCTTTTTGCGATGCCATGTTGCTTCAGTCAAATAAGAGACGCTTACTGAGGGCTTCTTGTTTGCCTGTCATTGTGCAGTTTGCCCTGGGACATAGGATGTAGTCCCAGTCTTCAAGGAGTTGGAAGAGTTGAGAAATAGTCATAGGAGATTATTACCAATGATACCTTTAATTTATATGATGCTTTAAAATTTTCGAAGCACTTTCATGTATTTTTTGTGTGATCCGTGAGATAATATTGTACAAATTAAAATATATACAGATGCAATAATATTAATAGTGAGCATTTATTAAATGCACTGTCCTCAGATCTTTACATGTATAATCTCATTTCTTTTGTGCAATTACCCTACTATTCCCATCTGATGGATAAGAAAACTGAAAAAGAGGAAACTAGCCCAACGTTGCATGGCCTTAAGTGGCATAGCTAGGATTTGAACCGAGTCTGTCTGACTCCAGAGCTTCAGCTGTTAACTACTCCGTAGTTAGTTGCTGCCCTAAAAAGTATAATATTGGGTAGTTACAACGATTCAAAAGCAGGACAGTATGTGTGACAAACCTTGACTACGTCAATGATGGTACGTGGGCTGCCTTTCATATTTAGCCCAAGGTGAAAAATTGTCCCTAACACTTGACTCCCTAGTGGCGGAAAAGGCAGCTGAGACGCAGCAGTTATTTCTGTGTATTGTTTATTCTCCTTGCTGACGGGCCAGCACGTATCCAAACAATCCACCTAGCATTCCTCACCCCATCCCCAGCTTTGGGGAAGAGTCACAGTTACAGGTAGAGATTGAAAGGAAACACAAAGTTAATTCTGGCTTATTTGTTTCATCAGAGGCTCCAACACTGCAGGATCCAATCACTTCTGAGGGGCCCAGAAGCCGGCAGCACAGTTTATATTCACATAGCTCCTCAAAGGCTTCTAACGGGGGCTGCAAGAAGGTGCTAGAAATATCCAGGGGCCCCCAGTTGGTTGCCTATAGCTCACCCTCTGGAGAAGGGAAAAAGGGAAAAACGCTGATACTGCTGCCACATCCTCCCCCACCCCTACCATGTCCTCCTCTCTGCCCTCTCCCCCCAAAATGATTTCACATGACCCCAACTCAAATCCACCCCGCAGCACGCATCGTACAGGCAAACGTGCAGAACTCCCCTCTTCCTGAGGCTCCAGCCCAGAACGTTTGCGAGTTGGCAGACTGCTTGTTAGGATCTGAAGGATGAAGATGAGGTCAGAGGTGGTGTGCAGAACCAGTTCAAATGGGCAGGGTCTTCCTTTGGTCTTCGTGCCATGAAGAAGGACTCAGAGTAACTATTCGCAGCGTGGAACAGGAGAGGGGTCTTGCCTCACCGAGTGAGTTGGGGCAGAGCTGGACAGATGGGGATGATAAGATTGCTGCCATCCTTCCAAAGAAAACGGTTGAAAACCAGAACTAGGTGAGGACAACCTCATGGGACCTCATAGAACAAGCGACCAGGTCTTCTGCTTGTCTGGTAACGTAGGTACGCGTGCTGGGAACTCCATTCACTGTGACCCAAAGTTAAATGATCCCAAAGAGAAAAGCTGCCTGGGACTTGTTTGAGATGGTGGGACTGAACTTCCTGTGCGTTTGTCCAGAGACTTCAGAGAGCCGGTAGGCAACATCAGCTCTGTTCCCCTTAACAAACCATCAGCTTCCTTCTCCTCGTCCCTCCCCCAAACAGGGACTGGTATTTAATTATACGTTTTGTTTGCAGATATCACTGCTGAGCTATACTTGGAGCGCTCATCCTGGATCTGACCTGCTTTGCCATCTCCCGCTTGGACTTTTGTGATAGACTCTTTGGGGAAAAAATATTATACTTTTATTGTAATTATTATGAAAGCCTCACATGTGTATTGTAGAAATATTAGGGGAAAAAAAAGATAAATTCCGCCCCATAATCCTACTACCAGAGACAGATATTGTTATCCTTATGGATGTATCTTTTGGTTGTTTTTGGTATAAATGTACACATGCACATGCATTTTTTTAAACAAAGATTGGATCATACTGTACATACTCTTTAATAACTCACTTTTCAAAATGTGTATTTATATTGTAGAATATGTAATGCATACACAGGTACAAAATTCAAGAATTACAAAAAGATCTGGAGTCGGAAGTAACTCTCTTTCCTGCCCTGTCTGCCAGCCTCTAGTTTCTCTCCAGCTACTTGTATATCCTTTCAGAGACAGTTACGCATTTTCAAATGTATGTATCTATTTTGTCACAAATGGTAGCACATGGGACACACTTTCTGCACCTTGTGCTACTTCACCCACTATAACACGAACGTACCATTTTTTGCTGGTCTCGCAAACTGTTTCAACAGCGTCCTCATTATGTGGGTGGACCCTCATTTGGTAACCGATCTTCCAATAGTGATTATCTCATGCGTTCCCAATCTTTATTGTAAATAACATTGCAACAGACATTCTTGTAGCTAAATTTTGCACATATCTAGGACTATTTCCTGAGGATAAAATCTGAGAAGGATGTCGTTTGGCTATCTTTAAGAATTTTGATATATTTTACCAACTGCCCTCCGGAGAGTTTGTACCAAAGCACTCTTCTACTTGCAGGCTTGAGAGTGCCCTGTTCCCTGCACCCTCACTACAGGTGGGTATTATCACTTACCAAATCTTTACCAATTTGAGAGGAAAATAATAGTATATCAATGTTATATGAACTCACAATTCTTTATTAGTGAAGAGCATCTTCATATGCTTATTGACCATTTGTACCTCCTTCTTTGTGATTTTCCTATTTATTTGATATTGGTATGTTTATTATCAATATGTAATTTTATTAAGAGTATTATTTTGGGCAAGAAACACTGCCAAGTATGCTTTCCAAGTGCTTTGTTTTCAAATTTTGTTTATGGTGCTTTTTGACATACATAAATTCTTAATTCTGCAATTCATTTGTTCCTCTGTTGCCAGCTTCTTCTGCCTACGGTTCACCTTTTCATTTCTAGCAGAGTGGCCCTTCTAAAACACCATCTGATTATGTCATGCCACAGCTTAGAAATCTTTAGTGGCTGCTCATCACTTTTAGAATAAAGGCCAGACTCAGCATAACACACAAGGTCTTTCATGTGATTTCTCCCACTGACACGTCCTGGTCCTCTTCCCAAGGTTCCCTACATTCTACTGTTGCCTAGCTTCTTGTGATTCCCCGAACCCATTGTTCTGGGGTCTCTGGGCCTTTCCATGCTGTTCCCTCTGCCCAGTTGGCTATGCCTCACCCCTCCAGTCCACTCTTTGCCATGCTAACTCCTATAGGACTTGTTCAAGTCATCACTGCTTGAAAGCCTTCCTTGATTCCTTAGTCTGCATTCCAAACAACATGAGTCTACCT
Organism: Aethalodelphis obliquidens; assembly: GCF_003676395.1. Taxonomy (NCBI): domain Eukaryota; kingdom Metazoa; phylum Chordata; class Mammalia; order Artiodactyla; family Delphinidae; genus Aethalodelphis; species Aethalodelphis obliquidens. The sequence continues at coordinate 43,546,856 of NW_020837954.1, forward strand.
CTGCCTGGCATCTGCTACAAATAGGAATCAGAACTTCCTATTCCTATTCGTCTGGTCCACTATCCGGATGTTCCTCAGGGCAGACACTGTGGTTTATTCATCTTTGCAGCTAGAATGCCTAGTACAATGCCTGGCACATACTAAGTGGCCAATAAACGTTGAGCATTGAACCTGGAATGAATGATGGATCCGGTGGCAAATGTTACTTGAAGTAAGTGCAGGGCTCACTGGATCTTGGCTTCTGAGGACTGAAGAAATCCTAGGAGACTTGGGTTAGAAGAGAAGCTATGGGGCTTCCCTGGTGGCGCAGCAGTTGAGAGTCTGCCTGCTAATGCAGGGGACGCGGGTTCGAGCCCTGGTCTGGGAGGATCCCACATGCCGCGGAGCAACTGGGCCCGTGAGCCACAACTACTGAGCCTGTGCGTCTGGAGCCTGCGCTCCGCAACAAGAGAGGCCGCGATAGTGAGAGGCCCGCGCACCGCGATGAAGAGTGGCCCCCGCTTGCCACAACTAGAGAAAGCCCTCGCACAGAAACGAAGACACAACACAGCAAAAATAAATAAATAAATTACGGAACTCCTACCCCCAACATCTAAAAAATCACTTCTGTCATATAGTCACAAGCCCAACCAGATTCAAAGAGAGGGGATATAGACCCCATCTCTCAGTTAGAGGTGTGTCAAAGAATCAGTGACCACGTTCTAAAACAAAAACCACCTAAAAAAAAAAAAGAAGAGAAGCTATGTGCTCCAGTGCTGTGCTTTTTCCAAAACATCAGAATCACTTGAAGCAACTTTTTAAAAATACATAATCTCAGGCTGTGCCTTAGATCCATTGAATCATGGGGATGATGCTCAAGCTACTATAGTTTTTTAACGTCCTGAAAGTTTCCGCTGACCAGCCAGGTTAAGGAGCCACTGCTGAGGTAGACCAGCAGGCAGTCAGAACACCCAGCTCCACTATTTCAAATCCTGGGATCTTTCGGCGTGGACAGATGGAGCTTTGTTTGAATACCAGCTTTGATGTCTACTAGCTGTGTGACCTTGGGGCAGTTGCTTGACTTTTCTGATCCTCATTTTCCTCACCTATACATGGCATAATGTCATATTTCTTAAAAGGCTGTTGGGAGGATTAAGAAGTACCTGTCTCCTAGCTCAGTACTTGGCACAGAGTAAGCATGGGATAAACATTCATTTCTTCCTCCCACCCTGCTCAGCCTCAGTTTCCTCATTTATAGTGTGGCTACTAATACCTGTATGTTTATCTTCTGTATTTCCCTACACTGCACTCTAGAAGAAAGTGAACTTCCAGCAGGCCCCTGGGTTACTCTCTGATCAAATAGAACAAGTATAGATACTTGGGGGTTAGGGGAGCAGAGGAAGCCCCATACTCCATCGCGTGCCTTCTGCAAGCATATATCAGACTCCACAGCAATCGGTTGGAATAATTCTGATGGTTTGCAGAACCAGGTGTTTCCTAGTCACACCCAAAGATCAACACAGTTCTCTTGCTGCAGTTGCTCCCACAGGCTAGCGGCTTCTGCGCTGCAAGGAGAAGGCAATTGTCAGGGAAGAGGATAGCCATCGCCCACTCTCCTTCCAATGCCATGGTATCCACATCCTGTGCCTCAGAGCAGGAAAGACAAAACTGGCTGCAAGGCCAAAACAGCTGATCTGCAGCTGCTTAGATTAAAGTGCCCCTGCTTCCCACTCCCAATGCCTGCACTTTCTCTTCCCACCAGCCCAGAGCGGGTAACACAGGCAGGGAAAATGCATTCAGTCCATCAGGCATGACAGAGTTCAAATTACCAAGTCAGCATGAAAAGTCCCCCTCTAAATGGACTGAAATTGGATTCTGTAAAAAAACCACCCTCAGTGAGGCCCTTGGCTATTCATATTTGCTAAGACATGGAGAAGGGGGAGAAGGCAGAGGCCCCTGCAAAATGTTGGGAATCTCAGCTGTTCTGTTGAATTGCTTGTCTGGAAGGAAGCCAACAATTGAAAGCCAGATTTGCCCTGTCTTCAGCATCTCACAGAGTATTAGGGCTGGAAAGGATCTTAAAACTCAATAGTTCAACCTCTCAACTTACAGATGAGGGATCAAGTCCAGAGAAGATAAGTGACTTCTTCAAGGTCACACAGCTAGTAAGTAACAAAGCCAGAACTAGAACTCACATTAGTTTTCACATCAGTTTTCTAACAACAAATTTAACTTCTACCCAGTGAACCAAAATACACTTGCAAAGCATCTTTCTTTTTTTAATGTAATGCTGTGACATTACTCTCTTCTAAAGAAAGAAGGAACATAATACTCATGAAATCATTCCCTCACTCAATATTTATCATTCCTATCACTTCACTGTAGGTGGTTAACGAGGTATTGTCTCTGCTTGAGAAACTCACAGTCTACAGGGAAGAAGGAAAAGTAAACAGGCAACTTCAAATCTGTGTAATAAATGTTACAGAAAACACCAAGGGCACAGCAAGAAGGGGCATCTATAGCAATCCTGAAGGATCAAGGAAGATTTTCCCGAGGGAGTGCCAATGAGAGGAGCAGAAGTGGTAAGAGAGGGGTCAGCTTCAGACCAGGGTCAATGGCAAAGCTCTGTTACTCCCTTTCCTGGATACCATATGAAAGGATTTGAGGCCGTCAGCATGAGCTGTCTTTTCTCACCCTTTCCCTGTTTTCTCATGCCTGGGCTCAGGCAATGGCAATGTCACTTTAGTACCCTTATAGGCCCAAGGGCTGAGAAGTCACAGAAAACTCTGCAGACTCTATCTGATTAAATCCCCTCTGTGCAGAGTAGGGACAAGTACACCTGTTATCTCTGAGTGCAATCAGAAGCTCTTCAACACTTGTGATTTCCATAATAGGTGAAAATTCTACACTAGGTTTCACAAATGTAGCTCCAGAGCCATCACGGAATGCATACTTTTGATATATTCCATTGTTTTATGTTCCTTTTTCCCTCTAATCTCAGCCTCTTTATTCTAGAACAGCACTGTCCATAAGAAATATAATGTGAGCTACCTGTATAATTTTAAATTTTCTAGTAGCCAACCTTAAAAAAGTAAAAATAAACAGAGAAAATTACTTTTAGTAATATTTTCTAAATAAAATTAAGAAAACAATCAAAAAATTAAATCATCAGGAATAAATTTAGCAAAAGCGCAAAACTGATACTCTGAAGACTACAAAACATTGTTGAATAAAATTAAAGAAGACCTGAATAAATGGAAAGACTTTCCATATTCATGAATTGAAAGTCTTAAGATTGTTAAGACAGTAATATTTTCTGGGACTTACCTGATGGTCCAGTGGTTAAGACTCCACCCTTCTACTGCAGGGGGCAGGGGTTCGAACACTGGTTGGGGAAGATCATGCATGCCTCGTGGTGTGGCCAAAAAAAAAAAAAAAATAGTAATACTTTCCAAGTTGATCTATGGATTCAACACAAACTCTATTAATATCCCAACTGATTTCTTTGCAGAAATTGACAAACTGATCCTAGACTTCATATGGAAATTCAAGAGACCCAGGATATCCAAAATAATCTTTAAAAGGAAGAGCAAAGTTGGATGACCCACACTTCTTGATTTCAAAATTGACTACAAAGCTACAGTAATTAAGACAGTGTGATACTGGCATATAGATCAATGGAATAGAAATAATAGTCCAGAAATAAACCCTCTCACTTGTGGTAAATTCATGTTCGACAAGGGTGCTAAGACAATTCAATGGGGGAAGAAGAGTCTTTTCAACAAACAGTGCTGGGACACCTGGATAACCATATGCCAAAGAATGAAGTTGGACTGCTACTTCACATCATATACAAAATATTTACTCAAAATGGATTGAAAATCTAAATCTAAGAGCTAAAACTATAGAACTCTTAAGAAAAGAACTTTGGCGTAAATCTTTATGATCTTGGATTAGGTGATGATTTCCTGGGTATGACACCAAAAGCACCAGCAACAAAAGTAAAAATAGATGAACTGGACCTTTTATCTATTAAAATTAAAAACTTCTGTGCTTCAGAGGACACCATCAGGAAAGCAAAATGACAATACACAGAATGGGAGAAATTTTTGCAATCATCTATGTGATAAGATAATTGTATCTAGAATATATAAAGAACTATTAAACCCTATAATAAAAAGACAATGGGCAAAAGCATCTGAATAGACATTTCTCCAAAGAAGGTATACAAATGGCCACTAAACACATTAACAAATGCTCAACACATCATTAGCTACTAGAGAAATGCAAATCAAAAGTACAGTGAGACACCCCTTCATACCCACTAGGATGACTATCATCAAAAGACAGATAACAAGTGTCCCGATGCAGGGAATTGGAATCCTTATACACTGCTTGTAGTAATATAATGTGGTACAGCTGCCGTGGAAAACATTTTGGCAGTTCCTCAAATGGTTAAACATAAAGTTACTGTATAACCCAGCAGTTCCGCTCCTAGGTATATACCTAAGAGAACTGAATACATATGTCCACACAAAAACTTACACACTAATATTCATAGCAGTATTATTCATAAAAGCTAAAAAGTGGGGAAAATCCGGATGTTCATCAACTGATGAATGGATAAATAATATGTGACATATCTGTACAATGGAATGAAATTAAGTAGTGATACATTGTACAACATGGGTGAACCTTGAAAACATTAAGTGAAAGCAGCTAGTCACTAAATACCACATACGTACGATTCAATGTTTATGAAATTTCCAGAACAGGCAAATACTAGAGGCAGAGAGGAGATTACTGGCTGCCCAGAGCTGGAGATTTGGGCGTGGTGGTGGGAGGATTGGGGGGTGATGCCTCAGTGGTGCAGGGTTTCTTGCTGAAACGTGATGAAAATGTTCTAAGATTGATCATGGTGGTGGATGCACAACTCTGTGAATATACCGAAAGACTTTGTCAAGTACATTTTTTTTTTTGGCTGCACTGCCCGTTTGGGGGATCTTAGTTCCCCCACCTGGGATTCAGTCTGGACCCTCAGCAGTGAAAGCGCCAAGTCTGAACCACTGGACCCCCAGGGAATTCTCTCAAGTACATTTTAAATGAGTGAATTTTATCCCAATAAAACTGTTTACGTAATGTATTTTATTTAGCCTAAGATATCTAAAATATTACCATTACAGCATATAATCAATATAGAAATTATTAATGATGTATTTACATTCTATTTTTATAATCCAGTGTGTAATTTACACTGACAGCACATCTCCATTTGAACTAGTCACATGTTAATTGCTCAATAGTCATGCGTGGCTAGTGGTTACTGTATTGGACAGCAAAATTCTAGAGCTTCAAGGACCGTCCTATGTCATCAGGGGCCTTCCTGGTTATTTTAATCTTGCTCTTTCATGGAGTTTCCATGTCCCCCAACTCCAGACCCTTCCGTAGCTGCTGCCACTGAACCAAGGCAGAGGGGCAAGGATTGCAACATTGTAGGAGAGAGGGCAGCAGGGGAGAAGAGAGCGCAGTCATCTGCTCCCTGGGCCTCTACTTCTGACCCCACTCTGGCTCACACACCTTTTGTAATGTGAGCCAATCAGAGTTCAACTTCAGACTTTAACACTTATTTGCTGTGTGTCTCATTTCTGAAACTAAGGATAATAACAGTACCATTCTCAAAGATTTCCTGTGAAGATTAAATGCAATAATGGGGGTAAACTGCTTTGGATGGCGTCTGGTACAAAGTAAGCATTCTTTAGCATTAGCTAATTATTTAATGATAATAATAACAATAGTAATAAGATGAGAAGGAGGAAGAAGAAGGAGCAGAGGAATATTTTTAACATAATATATAATTATATACATTATATATGCATATTATATATAAATATTATAATATAATGTAGTATATTTCTTATCCATTCATCCTTATCTGCATCTTTGTCATCCGTTCATCCATTGATGGACACTTAGGTTGTTTGCATATCTTGGCTATTGTAAATAATGCTGCAATGAATGAGCAGAGGAATATTATCATTCCTAACATCTCTAGGTTTTAGCAGAGTGCCTGGCATATAATAGATACTCAGGAAACCATAGCTCTCCACCCTGGAAGCTTATGACATCCCCGACAGTTGGTTCTCTAGTCTCTGCGTGAATGCCTCCAGGGAGTTTCATATCAAATAGAGCCCATTCCATTTTTAGGTACTTCTACTTGTTGAAATCCACCATCTTATATTGGACTGGAACTTATAAAATGCACAGATCTCACGTCTTACCAAGTATGCAAACTGATAAGTCCTAATAATGAATACTCCCCTGCAACCAACACAACAATCATGATATAGAACATTGCTGTCACCCTAGAAAGTTCTCTCATGCCCCTTTCCAGTTAATCTCCTCCCGGAAACCCTAGAAGTAACCACTATTCCAATTTCTAACCCCATAGATTGGTCTTGCAAAAATAAAAATTGCTTTTAAAGTTCATGTAAATGGAATAATACAGTATCGTCACATTGTATTTTTATCTCAATGCCCAATTTTATTCCTATTGCATTTAATCGTATTGATTTCAGTCTTCCCTTACAGCTTGTTGTGAGCATTTTCGTCTTGATCCCATCACCCATATCTGCTCATTTCTCCCACCTGGTGCCACCTACAGATTTGATAATAATTCTTTCTTGTCCTTCGCCCAACAGGACACAAGAACAAAGATGGAGTCCAGCAGTACCTGACTAGAAATCTCCACTAATTTGAAAACGTAGGAGATGAGAAGCATTGTGGAGGTGCTGCCAAAAAGGGGGCATGGGGAGAGGCTCCATGTTGATGGAGAAGACTGAGTTCTGCCTGGATTCATGGAAAGAGGGCAGTGCTGACATGGCATCCTGCTGGGGAGAGCGCAGGGCTGCAGAGGAAGGGCTGAGACTCACATGCATAGAAATGAGTGCTGAGCTGGAGGGAGGAAAAGAGCTTGGGGCGGGGCGTATGGAGAACCGAGGACCCATCACTCACCCATAGTTAGAGGGCCACAAAAGTTTCCAAGATCATCTCGGAAGTCCTGAGCTAAGGTTATTGTTTGGTCTGGTTTTACGTTTGGTTTTATTTGTATTGATAAGTCCCAAATGGAGTCTGGCAGCTTATAAGAAAAATTATTTTCCTGGATTTAGAATCTACTGAAATTGTTAAAACCGTGGAGCGCTCTTAGTCTCTCCCCAGCTTCAAATCAGTGAGGCTTTGGGTACCTGCTGAGTGCAGGCTGGAAGGTGGAGCTGCGGGAAAGGATGTTTGGGACTTGTTGGTTCTTTTCATCTTTCAGTCAGGGGATAATTCTGGTAAAGTAAAGCCCACCTTATCAAGATGTTCTTTAAACTTTTACTTTTTGATTACTTTTGATTCAGCATCATAGGGGCTTCTGTTTCTTTGACACACATGTGAACTCAGAAATGTAGATAAGTGCATGACCTATAACAAAGGAAACCTGAACCTCCATCTGCCATCATTGGCTTTGGTACCTTGAACGTGTGGCAGGCCTCATTTACCTTATCCTCAACTATAAATGGGTGAAGGTGAGTCAGAATCCTGTCTGGGTATCAGGAGCACCCAGCCAGCATTTAGAAAATACAGATGTGGGGTCCTGGAAACTGCATTTTTTTAGAAGCTAAAATTCTGATAGAGGTTCACAGAGTCATATTTGGGAATCGCTGAACTGTTGAGGTCTCTGGCAGTTCTAATAGTCTATAAACATGTGGTAGGAGATCCTAGCTGACACCAAACAGAATTGGTCCTTTCTGGTCCATGTATTTATTTCGTTTATTTGCACGCATCAATATACATATTGGTCAAAGTTGAGAAAACGCTTTTTTTTTTTTTTTTTCCAGAGATTTAGAGAAGATGGAGAGATAGACATAAAGACAGTAGGGATGGAGTGTCTGACCATCAGGTCTGGTTATAAGTTCACGGTAGATTGACATTTGATGGAAACTTCTATGATGAGGAAATGAGGAGATTAAAAAGGTATGCCAGGGGAGTTCCCTACTGGCCTAGAGTTTAGGATTCCAGGCTTTCACTGCTGTGGGCCAGGTGCAGTCTGGTCGGGGGAACATAATTCAGCATAAGCAAGGTACTGACACCTCATCCCCAGTGGACTGAACTGTGAAACCTTTGAGCATGAGGTTACTTAGGCCTCTTAGGTACCATCAGAGCCGTCATTGAACTTGTAGAAGAATTAAATTCTTTCACTTCCTCCATTCTCCTTCTGCTCCTTGTAACCACAGCTACCTTTTAAGCCACTAAGTCCCACTTTCCTAGACTGGGTCTAATCTTACACCTGCCCAGGTTTGCACCAGTTTCTAGTTAAAAGAACCCAAGGTCTTAGCCGAAGCGTGTTCTGAGATCCAGAAAAAGGAATGGTAAAACAGAAGAAGAAAGGGAGCTGAGAGAAACTAAAACTCTTTGTCAATCATGTTGCTCACTTTGCAGTTAAGAAACTGAGGCACAGAGCACTCATGCACAGCAAGAGCGTTGCTAGCCTGGTCTTCAGTCTTTCTGGGATTCACTGTACAGAGACTTCAAAGTCTCTCTTTAGGACTGCTGGAGGTTGCTTAAATTGACTTCCTACATCCCCTGGCAGGTGGCAATAGGGGAATTTTGAATAAGACTATTAATAGAAGGTATGCATTAGGGAATATCTAGTGAACCCACTAATAGAAGAATTATGTCTGGTGACTTAAAAAAAAAAACTCATACTGAATATTGCTGGTGTTAAACTCTGAATATATGCCGAGGCCAAGAATGTTTGATGTGGCAAAGGTGTACTGGTGATGTGGCTCCCTCTTGCTACTGGTCTATATGCAAAGACTTTATTCAAAGATGAGCTCACTAAAGTATAAAGTTAATTTCAATATAGAATGTAATCCAGTTCTTAGCATACCTGATGGCATTATATCCTGGCTTAGAGTTTAAAAATCGTAGCAGTTCACACATTCCCTATGGAGAACCTGGGACCTAGATGGGTGAACAGCAGTGCTTCTCAAACTTTGATGTGCCCAAGAATCACCTTGGAGATCTAGTTAAAATGCAGATAAACTACTGAATGGGAGAAAATATCTGCAAATGATATGAGTGATAAGGGGTTAATACCCAAAATTTATAAACCGCTCATACAACTCAATATTAGAAAAGGAAAACAACAAAGAACACAATTTTTTAAATGGGCAGAAGACCTGAATAGACATTTTTCCAAAGAAGACATCCAGGTAGGCAACAGGCATATGAAAAGATGCTCAGCATCGCTAATCATCAGAGAAATGCAAAGCGAAACCACAATGAGAGATCAACTCACACTTGTCAAAATGGCCATTATCAAGAAGTCTACAAATAACAAATGTTGGTGAGGATGTAGAGAAAAGAGAACTCTAGTACACTGTTGGAGGGATTGTAAATTGGTGCAGCTGCTGTGGAAAACAGTATGGAGGTTCCTCAAAAAATTAAAAATAGAAGTACCGTATGATCCAGCAATCCTACTCCTGGGTATACATCCGAAGAAAACGAAAACGCTAATTTGAAAAGATACATGCATATGTTCATGGCAGCATTATCTACAATAGCCAAGATATGGAAGCAACCTAAGTGTCCATCGACAGATGAATGGATAAAGAAGGTGTGGTATATATACACCATGGAATATTACTCAGCCACAAAGAGAATGAAATTCTGCCATTTGCAAGGACATGGATGGGCCTAAAGAGTATTATCCTTAGTGAAATAATTCAGACAAATACTCTACATTATCACTTATATGTGGAATCTAAAAAATAAAACAAATGAATGTATATAACAAAACAGAAACAGACTCACAGATATAAACAGACAAAATAATGATTACCAGTGGGGAAAAGGTCAGGGGAGGGGCAAGATAGGGGTATGGGATTAAGAGACACAAACTGCTGTGTATAAAATAAATAAGCAACAAGGATACACTGTACAGGACAGGGAAATATAGCCATTATTTTATAATAACTTTAAATGAAGTATTATCTATAAAAATATTGAATCACTATGTTGTATAGCTGAAATTAATGTAAAATGGTAAGTCAACTATACCTCAATTAAAAAAAATGCAGATTAGGATTCAGTAGGTCTGGAGGGAGGCCCAAGATTCTGCCTTTCTAACAAGACGTGGGAGATGCTCTGCAGCTGGTGTATGGGCCATGCTCTGAGTAGAGAGAGAAGAGAGTAGCCTGACTCCTGAGCAGAGACAGCCAGCCTGCAGAGTCCTAACCCTGCATCCAGATACTCCTCTGACCATATCTTTATCTAGCTACATGTTGTTTATAAATAAACTACTGTATGCTTAAGTCTCACTGAGACTTTTGGGTATTCCAGCACTCCAAACATCTTGGGAATCAGGATCTGAACTCCACAAGCCACCTCTACTTCCAACCCCTTTTGCTAACCTCTAAGTTCTTCTTTGCACAGTCACCCTAATCCAAACCCTATAATGCATACTCCCCAATTTACTTTATTTCCCTGTTTTCCTCCCTGTGAGATAATTTGCTTCTATAATAGGAAACGTCAGTTGACTTCTATGCGCTAGAACAGTGTTTTACGGTCCTATCAGGTTTGTAAACATCATTTTATGAGACAGTTATTATTAGAACAACCATTTTACTGACAAGAAACTTGAGAACCAGAAGGGTTAAATAAACTGCCCAAGGTCGTGGAATTAATAAGTGGAAATACCGAGATGTGATCCCAGACCATCTGACTCCAAAGCCCACATTCTTGGCCACTGTAATGTGGGAAGTTGTCCTGGGAGCGTGAGCAATCCATTCTCCCTGGGATGTCAAAGACTCTTACTGCCTCTTCTCAGCCAAACTGTATCTGGTCCTAACCCACTCTGGCTGCTTTCATCTCTCGTTAGCCTGGAACAAAGTTACATTAGGTCCTGAATGTCCGGGATCAAAGTCTGGGTTAACCTTTGAGCCTCTTCAGCACTAGAGAAGTTGGCCAGATTGATGTCTGAGACCCCCAGCCTCCTCTTCCTGACCCTCCCTGCTGGCCCCCACGGGACCACCTTTCAGTCCGCTCGTCCCTCTCACTTCAGGAGCCTCTGCTTTCCTTTGTTCTCTACTCTCCTTTCCTTCTACATCAAAGGTGGCTTTTAGAGAAAGATCTGAAAAGATTTCTCAGTGTCTCCACATGCATGAGTTTTTTGAGGCAGTTTGCATTTTAAGCCTTATCACTTCATCAAGGGAGAAAAGTTCTGGGGCGCTTAGGTCAGAAGGATACATGGCTGTTGATTAGGCCCAGGCTGGAAAGGGAAGTGGGCAAGGAAAGGGCATTCCAGGCAGGAGGACCTAAGCTTGCATATCGTAGTTACTCAATAAATGTTTGTTGACAAAACACTGAAGAAGAAATGGATACGTTTAGGTCCACTGGGACCAGAGAGGGATCTCCCTGCAAAAAATCTGGCCTCCCCTCCTGAGCCTTTATCCAACTCTAAGAGAGTTGGACAGAATATGCTTAATAGATAGGGTTTTCCCCCTTCTCTTGGCCACATAGGTTGATTTTTCCTTTAATTTAGTATTCTAAAAGTAAAAATAATAATTCCACCAGGTACCACTTAAACAAGAGGAAACCTCTGACATTCAACCAAAGGTACTTGTTATGATGGAACGGGCTGGAATTGCCTCCTTTACCTTCCCACTAGCTCATTTGGTTATTTGGGCCTCCACAGTTTCTCCTTCTAGAAGAGTGACAATAATCATTAGGAGTCTGGCCTCTGACCTTTGGAGCCTCGTCAGGAATAGGAACCAGAACCTAAAACTTTGCCAGGGAGGCTACCTATCAACCCAGCGCATGATCAGGCAGCTCCACCCATTCTTCCATTTTTCTGGCCCTCGCTCTCCAGCCCCTTGGCTTGTCTGTCATGAGGACCTGTGACCACTCCTCTAAGAGAGCAGCAAGCAAGAAGACAGCAGTGAAAGCAGCTTTAGGGTAAATTTCAGGCAGCAGGAGGGCTCTACCATTAGTTGATGCCTGTGTACCAATGAATAGAAGTGTATTAGACTAGACTAGAATGGAAGATAGAAGTGTGAGGAGTGGGGACCTGGGGACGCACTGGGATCATATGTACAGGCCAAGGAACAAGTGTCCAGACAAACCGTCAACTTCTTATCATCTGCTGAAACATCTCCCCATTGTCTCTTGGGTTGAGAACCAGGGACACTTGGCTGGTAAGTGTCTACTTATAAGAACAAAGAGCAAGATGAATGTGTTAGCACAGACATTTAGAAGGAAAATTCTGAGCTTTTATATTGTCAAGTGTGGCATAAGAGATGTTAACCAGTAGAACATCTTGCTAGAAAAACAAAAGAAAGGTTCTCATCCACAGAACGTTTGGGCAGTGACCTGGAAAAGAACTAGCTTATTCTAGGAACAGCCAGGTTAAATTTTTTAAAAGTTATCTCTGTCTATTCCGTGAAGGTGATCATCTAACTATAAGTCTTCATGTTTCTGTCCCCCATTAGACACAAGTTCTTCAAGGGCAGAGACCATGCGTCATGCTTGCTTTTGCATCCTTGATGATAGCCATACAATAGTGTGGGTAATCCACCGACCTTTAATAGCCAGCGAAAAGAGTTCACGATAAATATCAAGGGCAAGAAAAAGAAGTTGAATAGTTAGAACCGCTTCTGCATCACCTACTTCTGCCCAAAGCTAAAGGCAAGGGAAGACCTAGGCCCTAAATTTGCCCTAATGGAAATGCAGCCTTCCCTCAGCCTCTACTGCTCTCGTGTTGAATTTCACCCACGTCACTGTTTTTTGGGTTTTTTATTTTATTATTTTTGGCTGCACTGGGTCTTTGTTGCTGCACGCGGGCTTTCTCTAGTTGCAGAGAGCGGGGGCTACACTTCATTGCAGTGCGCGGGCTTCTCATGGCAGTGGCTTCTCTTGTTGCGGAGCTCAGGCTCTAGGCGTGTGGGCTTCAGTAGTTGTGGCACATGGGCTCAGGAGTTGTGGCGCACGGGCTTAGTTGCTCCGCGGCATGTGGGATCTTCCTGGACCAGGGCTCGAACTCGTGTCCCCTGCATTGACAGGCGGATTCTTAACCACTGTGTCACCAGGGAAGCCCTCACCCATGTCACTGTTGCCTAAGCATTACAGCTTTTCCCCCTCCAAGCAAAAACTTCTAATTCTGACCACTTTGGTCACTGAGTCTCAGTCGGGAAAAACCAACTATATGGCATGTGACTCCTCCTCCGATAACCCCATAAACAGTCACCGGCAAACCAGTGTCACTCGTTCAAGCGTCATTTAGGAAACATAGTCTTAAGGGTGATGGCGACCAGTTCAGAAAGATCAGAGGGAGAATTTGGGCTTTCCCATCATTGGCTTGAAGGAATAGCTCCCAGGCTGGCTCCAAGACAGATGGCAGGCTCTGTGTTGCCACAAAAGAAAGATTCCCCCCTGTCCAAAGCTAGGAGGGCTCAAATTCTTTCTCTACAGACCCTCCTACCAGGCTGATGACCCCAAACAGAACCAGTTAGAGAAGGGTGACCTGGTGACACCCAAGAAACGATGGGCCACTTCACATCTTCATGCCTTGTCATGCCTATAGCCCTGGGGCTGACAGAAAAATTTCATTTGCTTTCTGAAAGACAACACACAAGAAACGAGAATAAAGACACCTGGCAACAAGAAAACTAAACCCTGCTGGCATCACCTTCTCTCGTCCCTCCTTTCTCCTGACTTATTCCTTCTTGCCTCAAAGATGAGCATCTTCCACTCAGGCTGCCAAGCGAGGCCCACTGACAGGAGGACGATGAGCTCTCCAAGCCTTAGCCTGGTGATCTAGCTTGAAGGCATCCTCTCTGTCGTCAGGCCATTTTGGAAAACTGTAATTCACCTAGCTATCCTGATTTGTAGGAGGCGAATCGTAAAAGAATGAGGACTCTGAAGGAGTCATGGCCAGAGAAGTACATATCTCAGTTAACAAAATGCTTTTATTGCATAAACTTCACAGGCCTTTAGAACTTAAAAGAAGCTCATCTAATTGAACCCTTTATAAACAGATGGAGGCCCGTGGTGACAGGGCTGGGACTCAAATCCATTTCTTTTGGAGCCCGAGCTCCATACTTCTTAGTGGCCCTGGACCTTCCATGTACTTCTAGATTGGCAACTTGTTTCCTGGGTTGGGAACTCCCTCCTGGAACCCCTCAATGTGTACCTTAAAACTAAGAAGGGAAGGAAGAAATGAATTTTGGGCTTCACCGTCAGGTCCCTGAACTGAAAGAGAGCTGCCACCATAATAAAAATCCTTCATGCCTCCTGTGGGAGTCTTGGCTTCAGAGTTTCCCAAGCACAGGAGCCATGGCTGTGACCTTAGAGATCTTAGCAGTTCTCTATACCTTGGGTTGCCATGGAAAGGGGGTGACCCCTGAGCATATTTGACAGAGATGTGCATGGGAAGGATTGGCTGGCAGGAAGGACCATGTGCCAAGTTATACTTGAGGGCCTGGAATTGGAATTTACGTCACTGCTAGCAAAACACAGCAGTAGTTAAGCTGAGCAAATCCCATCACTTCTACTTTGAAAATATATCTAGAATCTGACAACCTCTTTCCACTCCTACTAGTACCACTCTGGTCTGAGACATGATCTCTAGCCCCCTTAACAACACCAATTGGACCCAGTACTCCTGTGCTTGACTCCCCCAGTCTATTACAAAGTGATTCTGTAAAACTTGATTCCAGTCATGTAACTCCTCTGTGCAAACCCTTCCACGGCTTCCCTCTCACTCCGAGTAGAAGCTGAACTACGAACCACTTACTGTGAACGACAGGATCCAACAGGATCTGGATCTGGAGTCTCTGACTGCATCACCTACTGCTCTCCATCTTCTCCAGCAACACTGGTCTCCCTGGGACTCCTTCTTGGTGCCCACCTCAGGGCCTTTACACTGGCTGTTTCCCCTGTCCGGAATTCTCTACCCACCCCCTCACCCCAATAACATGACTAGCTCTATCACTTCTTTCAAGGTCTTTAATCAAAAGACACCTTCTTAGTGAGGCTCTCCCTGACTAGCCCCCTTTAAAATGTTAACACTCACCCCAGCCAGCTGACATTTCATACATCTCTTTCCCGTTTTATTTCTTCTCCTTCACACCTGCCAGTGACACATTACATACTTTACTTATTTATCTTATTTGTTGTCTTCCTCTCCCACTAGAATACAAACACCATGAGGGTTCACTGCTGTAACTCCAGCAACCAGAATGATATCCAGCACACAGTAGGTATTCAATTAACATCAGTTAATTGTTGAAAGGCCAGTGGATTACCCCCACTATTGTATGCTTATCATCAAGGATGCAAAAATGAGCCTGACACATGATCTCTGCCCTTGAAGTACTTGTGTCTAATGGGGGACAGAAAAATGGAGACCGATAACTAGATGATCAACTTCACTGAATAGCTAGAGAAGACTTAAAAAAATTCAACCTGTCTGTTCCTAGAATAAACTAGTTCTTTTCCAGGTCACTGCCCAAACATTCTGTGGCTGAATGAAGGAAAGTGTGGTTTGGGTGCCCATGACATGGTAGCACTGACCTGCGCCTCAGCTGGGAATGAGGAGTCAGGCCCCCTGAAATAGCGACATTTGAGCATCCCCATCCCCAACTGTTTACAACTCTGTCTCCCTCTGTAGGTGATGAATAAAGACACGCTCCCCAGGGACTTCCCTGGTGGCGCAGTGGTTAAGAATCCACCTGCCAATGCAGGGGACACGTGTTTGAACCCTGCTCCGGGAAGATCCCACATACTGCGGAGCAACTAAGCCCGTGCACCACAACTACTGAGCCTGCACTCTAGAGCCCGCGAGCCACAGCTACTGAAGCCCACGCGCCTAGAGCCTGTGCTCCGCAACAAGAGAAGCCACCGCAATGAGAAGCCCGTGCACGGCAACGAAGAGTAGCCCCTGCTCACCGCAACTAGAGAAAGCCTGCACGTAGCAACGAAGACCCAATGCAGCCAAAAATAAATAAATAAATCTATTAGGAAAAAAAAAAAAAGACATGTTCCCCATATTCCCAAATCCCATCCCTTCAGCCTGACCCTCCTGTCCTACCCAGGCCCATCCAGCCTCAGAGATTCTCCTGCCAAGTCCAGTGAACCTCAACTTGAATAAGAGCAGTTGTTCAAGGGGCAGCGCTTACTATGTCAGCCACAATGATAAGCACTTTTCGAACAGTATTTCATTTCATCCTCATGAGGTAGGTAATATCATTCCCATTCTCATATGAGAAAACCAAAGCTTAAAGACTGCACTGAACACCCAACTGAATGATTTTCCACTTCTTTCTCTTCTTTGAGGACCTGCTATCTACCCACAAAGGTGGGTCATTGCTGGCATGCTGGTACCAAGCATGCCCCACACTCCTCAGGCCACGGTGGAAACTTGACCCCAGAGCAGCAGGTTCAGTTTTTTTCCCCAGAAATGTAGATGTGGATATAGAGACATTACTGTAAGGCCCTTCATGACGGGGGGACTGGAACATCAGCCTGTGGTCATGTGTACCATGAAGGCTAAGCCAGAAAGAAGAAAGAATCAGATGTGCTGAAATTCAGGTGCACAGAGAACTTTGCAACTCCAGGGAAGAAAGAGGAGGAAGAAAGAGGCCACGCCACGGTCCATGGTGACTCTTCCACTGGCTCCCAGATTTTCTGAGACTCTTTCAATTAGGCGCTCCATTCTGATTAAGACAAACCAAGTGGCTTTCAATTATTTGTAACCAAAGGGGCGTGACTCAGAGAAGTTAAGTAACTTACCAAATTCCACATAGCCCCAGAAGGATGAAGCTGGACCTTCAAAGCCCATGCATTTCCATAACTGCCAAACCACTCGGGCTGTGTCTTCTCCCAGAGGCTGGCAGGGCAGCTGGAGGGCATTCTCTGCCAGGTCACACTCTCCTTGTCCCTCCTTTAACACCCAATACATTGTCCTAAGGAAAACTGAGGTCACAGTAACCTCCAGGGCAGCCTCAAATGAGATGATAAGAATCTGTAGCAAGTAGAAAAGAGCAGAACCGTATTGTGGGTAGGGAGGAGACATCATGGGGTAATTAATGTTTTTACCAAGTCTCAGGTCTTTGGGGGGAGCAGGTGAACCGTTTCCTTCCCTCCATCAGACCCAGCTAAGCAGATGGCTAGGGTGAGGAGGGGAGAGCCCAGGAAGGAGTTTGGGGACAGTCTCTGGAGAGGGGACTTTGTCCATGGGGCCTCCAAGCCCAAATCCCCCATGAAGAGAACTGCATTCAGACTTGTCCCCAAATACGCAGTCAAGCCAGGTGAAGCCCAAAGAGAAGTGGGCCAAAGGCTTCTCGGGGCAGATCCATCAGAGGTAGCCACTCCCTCGGAGCCACTTGAAGTCTGCAGCTCCTGGAGCTCTGGTTATTGACTCTCTTTATTTCTCTAATTTGTCAAGTACCGTCTGCAAGCATGTGCTTGCCTCCTAAGTGCTCAGCTTCTATCCTGCCTCCCAGGCTTCTCCAATTTGATTAGTATACTCTGCACTCCATCTTTTGAGTCATTAATGAAAACACTGATGAATATTGGCCATAAGTCAGATCCCTGGGAGGCCTCTCCTTGGCTGCCACGTCTTCTTGACTTGCTAACAACCTGGCAGGGATGACCCCTCTTTTCAGACAGGCTTTGCCTGTTGTTCAAGGGTTTTTGCCTCCTATTTTCATTTATCCATTTATTCAATCACTCATTCGTTAATTGTGCTAGGGCTAGAGACTTCCCACAATTTCTGGCAAGTGCAAATTCATGGAAAATGCTTAACAAATACTAGTTATTACTACTATGAAGTGCTGTGGGGACACAAAGATGCATGGGACAGACCCCAGCCCTCAGCAATGAGAATGAGGATAAGAATAACAGCTGCCTCCCGCCACTGCCAGGTTAAGTATCACACAGATATTATCGAGCCTGTGCTGGACATTATCCACCCTAGGGGGGCAGTTGTTGGTAAGGATTAAGAGTAAGGATTCCGGGCTTCCCTGGTGGCGCAGTGGTTGAGAGTCCACCTGCCGATGCAGGGGACACAGGTTCGTTCCCCGGTCTGGAAGATCACACATGCCGCAGAGTGGCTGGGCCCGTGAGCCATGGCCACTGAGCCTGCGCATCCGGAGCCTGTGCTCCGCAACGGGAGAGGCCACAGCAGTGAGAGAAAAAAGAGTACGGATTCTAATCTTATAATAGCCTATAATGGAAAAGAATCTGAAAAAGAATGTGTGTGTATATATATATATATAAATATATATATATATATATATAAAACACACATATATATTTATATATCTTTGAATCACTTTTCTATATATCTGAAACTAACACAATGTTGTAAATCAACTCTACTTCAATAAAAAATAAAAGTAATAAAGAAAAGACTAAGGATTCTAAAGTCAAACTTTTTATTCTGGCTCTTCCACTTACTGGCTTAAACCTTCTTTATCTTAGATTCTTCTTCTGTAAACTTACTAAATTGGGTTGTTATAAAGGATTTAAATTATTAAGTAAGATAATACAGAAAAGGTGCTTAGAGAACAGCCGAGCGCATAATAAGCACTCAGTAAATGCTAGCTATTATTATTATTTCATGCCATACAACTACCTGATATGAACTACTATTATCTGGGTTTTACCAACAAGAAAACTGAAGATTAGAGAGACTAATTTGCCCAAAGTCCTACAGCCAATAACAGAACTAGGATCCAAGTTTGATGCCAAATCCCATTTGCTTAATTATTATAACCTAGAAAGGACAAAGACGTGCATAAATAACTATTCAACAAGATAGAAAAGCAGATGAAACTGTAAGGCACAGAATATTGTCATGACACAAATAGATTCTCAATAAATACTACCAAGTGATGATGATGATGATATAATTATAAGTGCCACACTAAAGTTTTAAAAGAAAGTGTTTTAGGGTGTCAGAGGAAAGAGAGATCATCTCCGGACAAGGAAATAGTTGGGGACTTTGAGGGAGGAGGTGCCGTTTGAGTAGGACTTAGCATATGGATAAGAGATGGACGCAATGAGAAAAGAGAAAATGATCCCCCACGTAGAGGACACTGCATGAGCAAAGGCAAGAAGATGGGGAACATGTCGGGTGTGTCTGAAAAAAAAAATAGCAAGAAGTTCCCTTTAGATAGTATGTGGTATATGCAAGGAAATAGTTGGGAATGAGCTAGAAAGGAAAACACACGCACACACACACACACACACACACACACACACACACACACACACACACTACCACACCAGTGGCCTCATTAAATAAATGAGGGCTTGAACAAAAAATTGGCTAAAGCAGAGAGATTCGCACATTCCAAGAGTCTCCTGGAACTCATACTGGGGAAGGAACCATAGTGGGGATTTGGGAAGGAGGAATGGGATTTCTTTGATATTCGGGCAAGAGTAACTTCCAGGACTCCTGTACAACAGGGCTTAAGTTTGAGGTGAAGGCTGGGCAGGCTGACATGCAGCCAACACACGTGCCTAAATATGGGTCCTTAAAAGATCAATGTGCTTTGAACCTCGAGGACATGATGCCAAGTGAAATGAGCCAGTCACAAGAGGACACATGCTGTATGATTCCACTCCTGTGGAGGATCTAAAGGCATCCAAATCATAGACGTAGAAACTAGAAAGGTGTTACCAGGGGCTGGGGAGAGGCAGAAGGGGGGAATTCGTGTTTAGTGGGTATAGAGTTTCAGTTTCACAAGATGAAAATGTTACAGAGATGTGTTGCACAGCAATGTAAAGATACTTAACACTACTGGACTGTGCTTTAAAAATGGCTAAGATGGTACATTTAATATTATGTGTTTTTGACAATAAAGAAAAAAAACGTGAATACCACCTCCCTCAAAATAGTGTTTCCCTTTTAGACGGTAAGTGGCACTGCCCTGCGCCTCCTTCCCCTGGACCTCCCTGACATCCTGTTATAAAAGGATTCGTGTCTGGCACTATTTTGAAAATCACCCCTGGGGCTAGGGGACTTGGCTCAAAGATGCTTTTGCGCTGCATTTTTCTTAAGATGGAAAAACACAACCATTATATTGATGAATGGGGGAGGTGGGCAGGGCTGCTGCTGAAGGGTGTGGAAAAAGCAAACAGACCCAACCACTATACTCTGGCCTCGGATTTTCCTGAGGCGGGATCCCTGCAAAAGCGAGTAAGCACTGCCTGGAACTCTCTTCCTGCTGAGTCACCAGGGCGGTAACCCCACCCAGCCATGCCACTGTGCTCTTTAGGCGTCTGGAGGTACAGACCCTGAGATGGTTCCTTCCTGAGCCCAGGATGATCACGAGGACCATATCAGGACATGAGGCGTCGCCACCCCGCTGGGCACACACCCTGACTGTTCACCTTGCGGGCACCTGGTTTTCCTGATGCTCCCAGCATCAGATACCCCTGACCCCTCCATTAGCTTGGAAATGCTGTGGAAGGTGTCAGAAAGCAACAGTCCAGAAGAGTTTGTTCTTGGCAGCTCTGCCGCCATCATTTTTCTTCCTAATGAACCAGTGGAAAGCCGGATCTGTCCGCGCATCACAGCTCCTTGCCCGGCTCCCGGTTCATCATCTGTCAGGCAGGACAGGAGGGGAGGGGAGGTGAAAGCTTAAGGCCCTGCTCTCACCTCTGCTCTAACTTCCTCCTCCTGTCCCGAGCAGCGGCCTCTCTCAGTCCTGCGTTTCAATCTGATTCCTCTGACTTCCCACAATCACCTCCCACCAACCCCCAGTCCTTCACAAAAAGAGAACCAAGAACAGGGAGGAAGGGATCCTGAGCCAGAGTCCCTGACTGGCCAGGGTCCGAGGGGTGATGCCGGAGGTCAGATGTGAGTGGTGCTCCAGGATGGACGGTGCCCCCAAGCCCTGCCTTCCGGGAGCCGTGCGTGCCACATGCTGCTCCTCGCTTGGGAAGCAGTAGGAAGAAGCCTAGACCTCCAACATCTGCCCTCCTGCTGGGTGACGATATTCTTTCTTTAATAAAAGTCAAGGCCTTCCAGTCCTCCCATAGAGAAAACTTAGAAGACACACAGAAGACCTTATCATTCACCCTCAGCTATGGCTGCTCTCAGGGCTTTTCCAAGGGGTCTCCCCTGGGAGGGGAAAGGAGAGCCCATGAATGGCATTGAGGACCTGAACAAGGGAGAAAGGGCACAGGAAATGGAGCGGAGGGAGTTGTGACAATTAAAATGGTCTTTATTACAGTATGGAAGCTCCTCAAAAACCTAAAAATAGAACTACCATATGACCCGGCAATTCCACTCCTGGGTATATCTTAAAAAAAAAAAAACACGAGAAACACTAATTTGAAAAGATACATGCACTGCAATTTCACAGCAGCATTATCTACACTTGCCAAGGTATGGAAGCAACCTAAGTGTCCATCAGCAGATGAATGAATAAGCAGATGTGGTGCACACACAATGGAATACTACTCAGCCATAGAAAAGAATGAAATTTTGCCATTTGCAGCAACATGGATGGACTTAGAGAACATTATGCTAAGTGAAATAATTTAAACAGAGAAAGACAAATACTGTATGATATCACTTATATGTGGAATCTAAAAGATACAACAAACTAGTGAATATAACAAAAAAGAAGCAGACTCACAAATATAGAGAACAAACTAGTGGTTGGCGGGGGACTGCAATATAGGGGTGGGGCTATGGGCGGTACAAACTATTAGGTGTAGGATAGGCTCAGGGATGTATTGTGCAGCACAGGGAATATAGCCAATATTTTGTAATAACTGTAAATGGAAAGTAACCTTTAAAAATTATATAGAAATTAAAAACAAATTTTAAAGAAATAACAGGAAAAAAAGGTCTTTTTTGGCACATCAGTCCTGCTTACGCAGTGCCTCCTGCCTGCCCGTCTCCAGCAGCTTCCTAGGGAAGCATATGTGTTTTCCATTTTGGCCATCCCTCCCCCTGCAGTGGTACACACTCTCTGTTCCCCAGCCCACTGCTGGCCTGATACTCCAGTGAGTGCTGGAATGACATCATCCCTGCCCGTGCAGAACCCACCTTCCATTCCCTACCTCAGCTCCCCTTCTCTATGGCAGTCCCCACGTCTCAAGACGACGGTGCTGATTTGGGGGTTTGGCTCAGCCTTTCCTGGGCATCACCAATGTTGGCTTGGCCACTCTGATGGCAGCAGACACTGATCTGTGCCCCCCCCGCCATAGCCTGGTCACCCCATCTTGTCTCGTGATTCAGCTCGTCATGGCTGGAAGGCAGCCTTTCCTACACACAGAAGAACTCTTGTTGAGCTATGGTACTTTGATTCGTATTTATACAGATAACAACACCTAATTTTTCTAGAACTTCTCAAGTGCCAGGCACTACCCAAAGTGTTTACATGTATTATTCATTTAATCCTTACAGCTCCGCAAGTTCTATACTGTTGTAAGCCCCGATTTATGGACTAAGGAAACTGGTGTCTAAACGTTTGCTAATCTACCCAGAGCGGCATGTAAGGAAGAGAGCCTGGATTCCAACCCAAGCTATTAAACTCCAGAGTGCAGGCATTTTCCAAAACATCATGCAATGAGGCCACCGAAGGTACAGAGGACTGGTACCCAATTCTTTCCTCAAAACAGGTGGCGATGCGGTGGATGGAGAAGCATACGAGGAGGCAGATACCTGAAAGAGGGAGGGGAAAGAGCGCAGAAAGGGGATTGGAGCCAAAGGCCAAAGATTTGGGATTTGCTTTCCTGTTCCCCAAGACCTGGCTCCCATGGCAGATGGTAAGCTGTGGGGTGGGAGTGAGAAGAAGAGGAAATTAAGGACCTGGAAAGAGAGTAGATGAGCAGAGGGGGCCTAGAGGCGAGGAACGCAGGCAGGCTTGCCTGAGACAAGCGGTGAGATGGATACCGCACATCCGGGAAGCATGATGGGAAGAGGGGCTGGGGAACCAGTGCTGACCCTTCTGTCGAGGTCGTTGATCCCGGGCAGAGCCAGGCAGTCGCTGACTTTAGCTGTAAGCCATGAAAGCAATCAGTTTATCACTACAGCCCTCTTATTGACCAAATGTTTCCAAAGGCATGAGACACCAGTGACCTCAAAATGGGTCTTGGGGAAAGGAGAGCCAGGGATGCAGAAATGGAGACCAAACACTAACATTTCTGCCAGCAGGGCTCAGGGCCCGCCTGGCAATGCTGGTTCCCTGGCCCTGAAGCAGGCTGCAGGCTGCCAAGCCAGGCCGGGGCCTAGGAAAGGGAGGAAGGCCACCCCCCAATGCCCTTGGGATACCTTGTCAACGGGCTAGCGTCCTTTGGAAAACAGTCCAGAAAAAACAGCAAAAGTGAGACAGAGGATTTCCTTCCTCCTCTAACCTGTCAGAAATTCCCTTAGGGCTATTCCGGGAGCCACGGGTCTGTCTTTATAACAATCCTAGACACTGGTCAAATGTTTCAATCCACCCTGCAAACAGGAAATGGAGAAGGAAGCAAGATGGAAAAGACACGTCAGAGTCTGTCACTGTTGCTGGTTCCTGTCACGGGGGATAAAGCTGAGGAAACACAGATTTTTCCGAGTTGTACTTGATGGAGGTGGAAGCTGAGACCCACAGCCTAGAACTGGGGGTCAGGGGGAAACAGAGCAGACCTTTACAGAAAGGGGTTAGCAGGAAAGAAAGAGAGTACCAGAGGCAGATGGGGGAAGGGCTGCAGGGAAAAGAGGGAAAAGGGAAGGATGGGAAAGGAAAGATGGGCAGAGGAGGAAGGGGAGGGAGGCGGGGGGGGGGGGGGGGGACGGGGTGGGGCAGGGAGAGGGGAGAGGAGAGGTGGAATCCTCATTGACTAGCCTGTCTTTACTTCTCGCTGCCTCTCCCATCTGCTATATGCTCTCAGTCAGCAAGCTCTTGCCATGGACACTTAAATTCTCTTCACTTTATCGGTCCCACTGCCCAACCCTCCAGGTCCTTCCTGCCTCTCACCTGGACCTTGTCAGTGGTTTCCATTAGTCTCTTAGTTTCAGTTTTTCCCATCTCCAGCTCATCTTTCCACCCCTCTAGGCTTACCTTCCTAAAATAATTTTTTCATGACTTTCTTACCCTACCATATCATTTTTTTCATAACCCCCTCTTCAACTTTCACCACCCAATTTGGTGTAATGGAAAGAACATGGGATTTTTGTAGAACAGACCTCAGGGGCTGTCAGTCTCAGCGCTATTGACGTTTGGGACCCGATCATTCTTTATTGTGGGGGGCTGTCTTGTGCATTGTTGAACATTTAGTGCATTCCTATTACCCAGTAGCACACCCCTATCTCCCCACCTCCAACTTGCTACAACCAAAAGTTTCTCCAGGCATTGCCAAGTGTCTTCTGGGGGACAGAACTGCCCCCAGTTAAGAAACACTGACCTAGATCCAAATCCTGACTCTGTTACCTACTAACTAGATTCCCTTGGTGATGTGATGGATGGAGAAGCATATGAAGAGACGTAACTTATTTGAAACTTTAGTTTCCCTGACATTAACACAGGGCTGATAATAGCTACCTTACTGAGCCATCGTGAGAATTAAATACTTCTAACACGTAACACATACTTAAACCTAACACAATGCCTAGTACACGATAAGCACTCAGCAAATATTTGTTTCTTTCCCTAATCTCCATTCTCTCACCCAAAAGACTTTAGCAGTTATCATTGTATACAGTCCAAACCAGAGGTCCCACCAACATTTAGCCCCATCCTGTATGTATCAGTTAGGCATCTGTCTGTTATTATAAGGTACAAACAACAGTAGATTAAACAACACAGGAGCTTCTCTCTCCAGTTACAGTCTAAGTGAGATCAGTCCAGGCCTGACACAGCAGCCACGTGTTGTCTGCGTCCAGGCTCTGTCTATCTCGTTCCTGCCATCTTCAACATCTCATGGTTTAAGACAGCTGTTCCAGTGCCCACCAGCACATGTCCACTTCCAACCAGGGATGAGGAAAGAAGGGTGAAAGGGGAGGGTGCACTTCTTATTTTAGACAATTTTACAATTGGGAGGTTGGCCGCATCACTTCTTCCGCTCACATTTTATTGGCCAGAACCAAGTCACATGACCACACCTAACAGCAAAGGACATGTCTGGCCAGAGAGCCAGGTGCTCAGCTAAAGCTTCTATTAGCGTGAATGAGAGGAGAGATCTTGGGAGGACCTGTGGCTGTCAGCGTCTGTGGATAGCCCCATCCTCCACAGTTCTACCGGAGGAGCCGCATCTTCGGCCAGCCTGCACGACAGACTATCTCCCTCAACACCTCCCACTTTCTCCTCTCCACCCCTTTGCTAGCCTTGTCCCCCGAGGGGGGCTTGCCTTCCCTTCTGCCCTGCCAACCCCAATCCTGTACATGCTTCGAGGCTGAGCTCAATCGCACCTACTCCTTTATTATTTCTTTTTTTTTGGCCGTGCTGTGTGGCATGTGGGATCTTAGTTTCCCTGACCAGGGATCCATCCCACGCCCCCTGCGTTGGGAGTGTGGAGCCTTAACCACTGGACCACCAGGGAAGTCCCCCACCTCCTCCTTTAAACGTCCCCCAGATGTCCCCCACCCAGAGCAAGGGCTTGCTTCTCTAACCTCCAAAAGGGTTTATTGCCAGCCTGATTACCAAAATCTGAGTCATACTGGCTAGAAGGGCCAGTTGCCAATCTCTGTGCTTCTTCCCTTCCCAAAAGACTTCTAAGTTCTCTGAGAGACTTAGCCCGTGATGTTTGCTTTTTCAAGTCCCGATGTAAAGCACTGTATTAGTTTGCTAGAGCTGCTACAGACTGGGTGGCTTGAACAACAGAAATCTATTTTCTTACAGTTCTGGAGGTTAGATGTTGGAGGTGAAGGCGTAGGCAGGGTTGGTTTCTTCTGGAGGCCTCTCTCTTTGGCTTGTAGATGGCCATCTTCTCCTTGTCTACACACGGTCTTCTCTCTGTGCCTGTCTGAGTCTTAATCTCCTCTTCTTATAAGGACATCAGTCCTGTTGGATTAGAACCCACATATACGACCTCGTTTTACCTTAGTTACCCCCATAAAGTCCCTATCCCCAACTACAGTCATATTCTGGTACTAGGGTTTAGGGCTCTAACATATCATTTTGGGGGGACACAATTCAGCCCATAACAACCATACTGTAGATGCTCAGGAAATATTTCTTATCTATCGGATTAAAAGACACAGAAGGAGAAAGAATAATCACGCTGTTAACTAACTCCTGTGTCCAGGACCTCTCAGTAATGTTCAGCGTGGTTACTTCTCTTGCCTCCTCTTAGAACTCAATATTCTTTGGCTTCTATGACTGCACTCTCTCCTAGGTCTCCTTCTTCTCAGACCACTCCTTCTTCATCTCCTTTGTGAATTCTTCTACCTCTATCATCCTCTAAAACGTCAGTGTTTGCTGCTGTTCTTTTCTCCTAACCCTAAGCTCTTTCCGTGGTGATCTCATGTACTCCATTGCTGCAGTCATCTTCTGCATCCAGATGGTTCTCAGATCCATAGCTTCCACCAAGACCTCTTCTGAACAACTCATTCAAAGCACTGTTGCAGAAAAAAAATGGGGCACGAGGGGATGGTTGTGTCCCAGGTCTCGAGTGAGTCCCTGGGATGGGCTGCTAAGTGAGGGTCCTTGGCTACCAGCAGGAAAGAATTCAAGAGCAAGTCATAGTAAAGTGAAAGCAGGTTTATTTAGTGAGATACACACTCCATAGACAGGGTGTGGGCCATTGCAGAAGGTGGGAGCAGAAGGCTGGAGCCACAGCCCCAGGGCATGGGGTCATCTGGGAATGTGAGAGCAGGGGAGGTGTGGGGTGGTTAGTTTTTATGGGTTTAGTAATTTCATAGGCTAATGAGTGGGAGGAATATTCTAACTATCTTGGAGAAGGGGCGGGGATTTCCAGGAATTGGGGCACCACCCACCTTTTGGCCTTTTATGGTTGGCCCTGGAACCGTCATGGCGCTGGTGGATACGTCATTTAGCTCGCTAATGTATTATAACGTGCATATAATGAGGCTCAAGGTCTACTAGAAGTAGAGTCTTCTGCCATCTTGGGCTTAGTAGGTTCTAACCTGTTTTTGTCGTATCCTGTACTTAATGGTTGTGTCATTATTTTATTTTATTTTTTTTTGCAGTACGCGGGCCTCTCACTGTTGTGGCCTCTCCCGTTGCGGAGCACAGGCTCCGGACGCGCAGGCTCAGCGGCCATGGCTCACGGGCCCAGCCGCTCTGCAGCATGAGGGATCTTCCCGGACCGGGGCACGAGCCCGTGTCCCCTGCATCGGCAGGCGGACTCTCAACCACTGCGCCACCAGGGAAGCCCTGTCATTCTTTTAATGGTTGTGCCTTGCCCCCTTCCTTCCAGTCTCAGCAGCAAGCTCTGTTTGGCCATCCTGCTGGTGCCAAAGCTGGATTATTTATTAATTCCTTCTATCTTCTCCATCATGACACACTATCTTCCCCAACACACACACACACACACACACACACACACACACACACACACACACA
>NW_020837954.1:43574410-43648021 GCF_003676395.1 Aethalodelphis obliquidens
ACACACACACACACACACACACACACACACACACACACACACACACAGTCTTCCTTCTCTAAAGATCCTTATCTCAGTGAACTGTATCACCATCTCCCCAGGACTAAACTCTCCCTCAAGTTTTACCTTCTTAATACTCCTTTTCATTGCCTCTTTTACCAGTTGACTTTAGGCCACTGTCACCTCTCACTTAGATTACTGAATGCAGCCTTCTTTCCAATCTCCCTGCCTTTAATCCACTCTCTCCTCTTCAACCAAAGCAATTTTTCAGAAACATAAATACAATGATATCACTCCCCTGATTAAGACCTTTTAGGAACTTACCACTGGCCTTAGACAAAATTCCAAATTTGTTAGTCTGGCAAAAGAATTCTTCATGCTGTGAGCCCTTTTCAATTCAGCTTCATCTCTCACCCACCCCCCCGACACTATTATGTTACATTACTTTATCACATTACATTACCATATTACATTACTTACAATTTCTCAAAGAGAAATACTCTCCTTCAGCCTCCAGCCTTTATACACGTTTTTCACTCTGCCTGGACTCCTTTTCTTTTTTTTCTTCTCCTGGTCAATTCTTACTGATATTTCAGGTCTCAGTTCAAGATACTACTTCCTCCAAGAAGCCTGATCATCATTTGAGAAACAGTTTGTCTGCAAACCCCTTCCCGGGAACCAACCACCTCCCCCTACCTTCACACACATTAACACCCTCCCCCGCAGATTTCATTTCCTGACCCTGAGCTCCTCCTGTCCTTTGCTCATGTCTTTGTTAAAGCATTTATCACACTGTAATTTGCACTCCTGTCTCCCCTTCTGGTATGCAAGCTCCTTGAGGACGGAGGCTGTGCCTGATTTCTGAGCTAGAAATCTGTTTGTCCTTCCAGATCCCCACTCTGCTCTTCTCTGCCCTGCTGTGAACCCCAAGAGGCTGACTCATACCAACTATATCAACAGAGTTCGGCCAATGGAGGGAAGTGAAGGAGGTCAAGGTTTTCACCCCACCAGCAAGATAAGTCCTTCAACCTAAGGTCACACACAGCTCCTGCCAGGTGGCCCTCTCCACATGGCTCTTTCTTTTTGGATTCTGGGAATGTTCTCTCCTTTTACCCCTTCAGCCCAGGGTTGATAACATCATCCTTATATTACTAGCTCCAGGGTACTACGCTACGCCTTGTTTTTCTACACTCTATCCACCTTTGAAAAGTCTCTTTAGTAACTCTCCTCAAATGACTAATTACCGAATTTAAGTTTGCCAGGATTTGACTAGTTTCCTCTCTGAATCCCTTGCAAATAATCTAGGACATAAAAGTTTAATGAATGAATGATGAGTAAGTGAATGACTCAGTGAGAACAACCCAAGACCTCGGCTAGCGCGGCTTGATCAACCTCCATGTCACCTCCATTTCACAAGGAGGGGGAAGAAATCCCAGTTCAGAACTTGGAACTGAAGTGAGACAGTTCTAGGGTTGGCAAATAAGGGGATCCCGGGGGCTCTTTTGGCGGGACGTGTGGTGGGAAATCGGAAAGGGGCTGTTGGGCAGATGAGCTTTTACAAGCAGTGCCCAAGCCCTTCTGCAGAGCTTCCGGAGGGCTGGGCATATCTCCCCCGTGAGCCCACAAAGGAAGTCCATTTCCTGCAGTGATGCTGTCCCAGGCAGTGACTATGGGTGGGAAGGGCTCTCAAGCCTTTCTTTTATTTCTCTTGGTCTCACCCCTAGAGAAGTGCTTAGAGAATCACTAGATATGTTGCTTCCTCCATCCTCCCCCTCAAATCCAGCAGCCAGAAGTTCAAGCTCTAGAGGTGTGGGAGGGGAAAGGCCAGCAACTGTCAGAACAGGATAGACTGTATTATTGAGGAGAGTGGGGTTAAGGCCACAGCCTGGGGGCAGGATCTTCCGTCATGATTCATACACCACACAACCCGGTGGTGTCCTCTACGGTCCTGAGGGCTGTTTCGAGCTGGGAGAGACCTCAGTGCTCATCAGACCAGTAGAACCTGGGGCCCAGGGAGCGGACATGATTACCCAAGATCACACAGTAAGAACAAACCTACCATCTCTCTGCTACATTTACCACGATGCCTCCCGAGGACAGGGGACGCTTCCAAGATGTCAAGTTTCAGTGGGAAGGACAGGTTCACAACAGAAGAGGGGGCAGACGGGCCACAAGCTTCTTACGCTCTGTGACTTGGAGAAGGGAATTAGCCCTGGCCAAGCCACAGCTACACAGCAGGCCCTGTGCACGATGCTGTCAGGGTTAAGAGTGCTGGCTCTGGGCTCAAACAAATATGGACCTGCATTGTGTGTGACCCTGGATAGATGACTCAACTTCTCTAAGCCTCAGGTTCCTCTTGTGTAAAATGAAGATAAAACGAATACCTCATAGGATTTGGGGGAGGATGAAACCAAATAATCCCCATTAAGCATTTAGCGCATTTGAAAACTGGCACTGAATAAGCAAGTACGAAATATATGTTGGCTGTTATTTTTATCTCCAGCAGTTGTCTTACTTAATTCTCACACCATCCTTTAAGAGAGGGAGGACATAGGCTCAGAAAGGTAAGTGACTTTTGCTCAAATTGATGTATCCATTTGTATTTGTTAAGTTCCTACCAATAGTCAGGCACTGTTCCAGACACTGGGGTTGGAGCCCTGAACAAAGCCGACGAAAATCCCTGCCCTCGTGGAGCTTACACTGTAGCTGGGGGAGACGGACAATAAATAAGAAATATAGGTGAATTGTACAATATGCCAGAGGGTGATAAATGCTGTGGAGAAACAAAGCAAGGAAGAAGATGGAGTGAGGGCGTGGCGGACTGCAATTTTAGAGAGCGGTCGTGAAAGGCCTCCACCCAATCACATTGGGCAAAGGCTTGAAGGAGGCAGGGGTGTAGGCGTGTGGATCTCTGGGGGAAGAGCATTCCAGAGAAAGGAAAGCACACGTGCAAAGGCCCTGAGTCAGGCACCAAGGATTAGAGGGGTAACCTGGAG
Organism: Aethalodelphis obliquidens; assembly: GCF_003676395.1. NCBI lineage: Eukaryota > Metazoa > Chordata > Mammalia > Artiodactyla > Delphinidae > Aethalodelphis > Aethalodelphis obliquidens. The sequence goes on from NW_020837954.1 coordinate 43,577,407, forward strand.
GCTAATGCTCTGAAACAGCCTTAGAAAAGGGTTGTCCATTATGATGCTGGAAGCTGGGGTTTGAACCCAGAACGGATTCCCAAACCCAGGCTCACAAACACACTCTGCCTTGCTGGGCCCCGTCACAGGCTCGCTAGATAATTAGCTGGTGTGATTGTGAGGGCGGGGTGTTGATTCTGTTCTTTGTGTGGTTCAAAGTCAGATACCAGGAAGGGGGTGAAGAATTCCACTTCCAAATAAGTGTAACGTCTCTATCTTTAGAACCAAAAACGGGAATGTAAATTTCGGTTAAGTACATGAACTTATAAAGACAGAATATTTGAAGTCAGGGCATCCAAGACATCTAGGACATGGTCACCGTAAACAAACAAACATGCTTTTCAATCCCAAAGATCCTCAGCTATTTCTCCTTTATCCACCCCTAATAAAGAGCATATGAGAAACTCCACCTTCACTGGCCCGGGAAGGGGAAACTGGGTCTCGTTCAAATCCTCTATCTGCTGCGGTAGCAACAAGGTCCAAATAGGCAGCATGAAGGAGGGGTGGCTGCGAGGCTCAGAGACCCCGTCCTGACCTCTGGTCACTCTCGGGACCTTCTGTGTGCCTTCCTTTTCGTCCTCTAGGAAGAGGCCCTCCACCTGCCCCCACCCACCCACCCACATTTCTGAGCGCATTGCTAGGAAGGATCGAAGAGAACCTCTTGAAAGGTTCCCACTCGAGATTATTGCCAGGTAAACACACAGTGTATTTATGATGTAATGGGCCTGTGCAGGCAGAGCTGAACAGAGGAAATTGCTCACTTTGGGGAGGGGCAGGAACTCTTCCAGGCCATTACGGTCCACTAAGTAAGTTGCCTTTGCCAAGGTGAAATGGTTCCCTCGTGACTTAAAAAGTGAACTATCGTCTACCATTTCATAAAGCATTTAAGTTACCTGGGCCGTGACCTTCCTCTTCTCTCTCCCTGAAACATCTGCAGCAGGGCTGCCATACTTCTGGTCAAAAGACTGGGAGAACAGCAGTATTTCAGGAGGGTGGGAGTTCATGTGGAAGGAGGTTGGGCAGGGAGCAGGATGGAGAAGAGACAGCCTAGAGCTATGGGAGGGGCCTCAGGGTTATACCAGAGAGGACCCTGGGCCCAGGTTCCGGTCCCGGGCATTTCCTGATACCACCCATCACCTGAGTCACCTTCAGGAAGTTCACAACTCTGGCCTCAGATTTCTCATATATAAAGTGAGAAGGTAATTGCCAAGTTCATATTCAGCTCTAAAATGCTGTGACGATAATCCAAAGAAGAAATTGCACGGGAGCATTTGTAATGACTGGGATGCCATGGTTGGGCTGAGATGATCCATCTTTGTTTCCGATCCACAAACCCCTTCAACTGAATGTTACTGACGCAGGACAGACTGAGACCTAGATGGGGCTTTCATCCGGGCGCCAAAACAAAACACATGAAGGGAGCTGGTCATTTTTACGTGGAGCTTGGAGGCCCAGAGAAAAATTGTACCAATAGGAGAGGGACACACACACACTCAGCCCCTGAAATTTTAATATCAGAAGATCATAAGCTGTATCAACAGCCTGGTATCCCAGTTGGTGCCAACTAAACCCGCTCGCTTAATTACATGCCGAGAGCGCTACAATTTAAAATTCTGGCAACCGTGTTCTATGCAATTAAAAACAAACCAACAGGCCTTCCTTGCGCCCCAGGATTTTGTTAGTTTGCTCCTGCTGTTCTCCCACATCCCTGGTAACACAATGCTTTTCACCAAACATCCTCACTCCCCTGTTCCCCTAATGCCTGCCCATCATTCTCTGACTTCACACAAGGGGCCCATGGTCAGCTATGATTTATTGCCGTAAACAATAGCTTTGCTTACTGCCAGCCCCAGCTGCCAGGTCACTGGGCTTCCATTCTTCCCCATTAAGGAACAAGATTCCTGGACTGAGTTGAGGATGCCGAGTGGATTTTGCATCATCACTGGCTTTGAAAGTGAGAATTGAGCATCCAGCCTCAGTTAGCCTCCATTCATTAATCAGCTCTGCTTTTTCTGCCTTTCCAGGATTTTGAACAGAAATCTTGAGTGCCCAAGAGATGCTCTCCATCGGCCAGAATCACAGGGGACAGAGAGCCCTGAGCCCAGCACGCACACTTCCAGGGATCATCCCAACCAAATGTTAATGCCACATACATATTCTCGCGAGAGCTAGGAGCCAGAAGCTATTGGGTCGGGCGTGAAGTTTAACATCTCCCCAACCTCCCACCCCTTCCTGCCCCAGCAAATACTGACACTTCACCAGGGAGCAAAGGAGGCCCCATGGGGTACGCTTAGGGATGGAATCTCCACATCAAATCCATCAGCAAGACCTGGGTGTTCTCCTTTTCTTCACCTCCGGTGCCACAGCCCCAGTCCAGGCCTTCCTGGGTGTTGGGCAGACAACTGTAACAGCCTCCGTTGACAGCTGTGACTTTCTGTTACTCTAGTTAATCCACCCTCCACTCCACAGCCTGGAGGAGCTTTTCAAAATTCAAAGTAGATGATGTCACCCATGACTAAAAACAATGATTTCTTTCTACTTAGAGTAAAATCCAAACTCTTTACTATGGCCTCAAAGACTCCCCAATGCAATCCTCTCTTGAGGGACTCCTTATCTTTCGGGTCTCAGCTTAAATCAGTGCTTCTCAAGCAGGAAAAATTTTGGTCCCAAGGGATGTTTGGCAATGTCTGGAGTCTTTTTTTTTTTTTTTTTTGGTTCTTACAAATGGGGGTGGAGGGTCCTCCTACTGGCATCTCGTGGGCAGAGGTCAGGGATGCTGCCAAACATTCTACAATGTGCAGGATAGTCACCAAAACAAAGAAATGTCTGGCCTGAAATGTCAATGGTGCTGAAGTTGAGAAATCTTGGCTTAAATTCATTTTCTCTGAGAGGCCTTCCCCGACCATCTTTATCTCAAGCTGGTTCCCACCCCGTTGTCCTTCACATCACTAACCACAATCTGTCAGTATGTTTTTGTTGTTGTTTACCTACTTGTATTGTTGTTTACATACTTGTATGCTCCACCAGGTTAGAGACCGAGTACATCTTGTTCAGCTCTTTTGCCTCAGCACCTATCACTTAGTAGATGCTCAATAAATATTTGTGGGAAGAAGAACAGGAAGGAAGGGAAGAAGGAAAAGAGAAAGGGCAGCCAAGATTGAACGGCATCCCTTCCTGTTATTTATGAGCCTCTTGCAGTGTCACGCCCACCTTCATCTTTATGTGGAAAATCTTCCGCTCAACTTGGCCAATTGCACTGATGGTTTTACTAGAGAATAAGCTTCCTGACCTTTGAAGTGTTTAAAAAAGTCTATGGTGGGTGGTGGCATGAAGATATCTAGATTTCTTCAGTATTGACCTGGTTTCCATAAGATGTTACGGAAAACCCGAATGAATATGAGTGGAAGGCACATGTAAACCCCCAGCCTAGAGGGGAGGGATGGATGATACCACACTGCATCCATTTCTCTAGCAGCTGGTAAACCCATTCAGAGGGCCAGCCCCCAGTTCAGGCTCTAGTTCCTTTTCTTTGTGACCCTTAAAAGAGCGTTGCCGATAAGCACTTCACCTTCGGAAGAGCATTCTGTCCTTTGTCAGCTATCTCAGACTGCCCTTGAAGGAAAAATAAATTGGCTTCAAGTTTTCCCAACGCCCATTTATAATTCCTCACACAAAGCCCAGCCATTTACACTATTTTGTCCTCCAGAGGCCAGCTAACTCTCTCAAAGATGACCTTCTCTCCACCTCCACCGCAACGACTCCCAACCCAGTCACCTCTCCGCCCACTCAGGGCCACCAAGGACCTGTGGGAAGGAGCTGCCAGCTCGGAGGTTACTACAATGTGCTCCTTACTGGAATGAATCTGCCTACATTTCCCTCTTAAACCCCAGAGATTAATGTTATCTTATTAACAACACAAAATGGAAAAGACGGAGCTCTTTCAGTTTAATCTGCTTAGTTTCCAAGGCTGCACAGAGCTTCTCCGGGGAATGCACTTGGCTTTTGTTAGAGGAAGTAAAAAAAAAAAAAAAAAGAAAGAAAAGAAAAGTCTAACATATTATTTGGCATAAATCTGCCTATTTAATTTATATTGTGAAAACCCACTGATTAAATCCTGGGCCTGTCACTTTCTTCCTACGGAGTCTACAAATATCATTGCTATTAGGACGTCTCACACCATAAAACTCCCTACTGCAAATCCCACGTTTATTCACACACACACACACACACACACACACACACACACACACACAAGATCTGCTCTTTATTTTCATCAGCGCCATCTGGTGGTCTCTCAAATCCTCTAGGACTTTTAAAAATTATTGAAGCCCCCAAAGAGTGCCAGTGTATATATGTGCTTTCTATCTATCGTATTTGAAAATGAAACCAAGAAATTTTTTTAAAATTATTGATTCATTTAAAAATAACAATAAGAAACTTGTTAAATTTTAAACATAAGGTATCTTAATGAAAAATAACTATATTTTTAAAAAATTCTATGAAAAGAGAGTCATTATTTTACATTTTTGCACATCCCTCTAATGTCTGGCTTAATAAAAGGCAGCCGAACTCTCCTATCTGCTTCAGCATTCAGTCTGTTTCAACATCTTGTTTTGGTTGAAACATATGAAGAAAACCTGGCCTCACACAGATATGTAGTTGGAAAAGAGAGGCATATTTTAATAGTCTTTTCAGATAATTGTGGGTATTCTTCTTTGATACTATACCAAAACTCAACAAGTTGTAGTTTCTTCAAGCTTAGTTGGAATGTAGTCTGAAACCGTATCCGTGATCTTTTTATACTATGCTGCATTAGCACCCATGGGTCTATCCTGGGCTTTGAGTGGATTTTTGTCTTGTTCGTTTGTTTTGCCTGCACCCTGCAGCACATGGGATCTTCCCTGACCGGGGAAAGAACCCACGCCCCCTGCAGTGAAAGCACAGAGTCTTAACCACTGGACCACCAGGGAAGTCCCTGAGTGGATTTTTTTTTTTTTTTTTTTTTTTTGCGGTACGCGGGCGTCTCACTGCTGTGGCCTCTCCTGTGCGGAGCACAGGCTCCGGACGCGCAGGCTCAGCGGCCATGGCTCACCGGCCCAGCCGCTCCGCGGCATGTGGGATCTTCCCGGACCGGGGCACGAACCCGTGTCCCCTGCCTCGGCAGGCGGACTCTCAACCACTGCGCCACCAGGGAAGCCCCTGAGTGGATGTTTGAATGCTTGATTTTGTAGCTCCATTCACTGTATTATGGAAAATATTGGTTCACTGAGTTATGCAGAACTTCTAGAAGTTGACACATTTCGTTATATGACATAAAAAAAATCACAGTCATTAATATTGCTACCAACCTCATCAGAAAAACCTTTTAAGTATCAGCAGGCTGTCAAAGCACATGACAGACTCAAGTTTTCCAAAATCCTAATTTTTACCTGAAAGCTCAAATTTTTTTTTTTTTTTTTTTAAATAAATTTATTTATTTATTTTTGGCTGTGTTGGGTCGTCGTTTCTGTGCGAGGGCTTTCTCTAGTTGCGGCGAGCGGGGGCCACTCTTCATCGCGGTGCGCGGGCCTTTCACTGTCTCGGCCTCTCTCGGCTCTGCGGAGCACAGGCTCCAGACGCGCAGGCTCAGTAGTTGTGGCTCACGGGCCCAGTTGCTCCGCAGCATGTGGGATCTTCCCAGACCAGGGCTCGAACCAGACCAGGGTTCCCTGCATTGGCAGGCAGGCTCTCAACCACTGCGCCACCAGGGAAGTCCTGAAAGCTCAAATTTTATCATTGGGTAACAAATACTGTCAGTTGTTTTCCTTGAAGTAACAGTCTCACTTCATTCATTTTCGAGAATATATCCGCCAAATTCTCAAGCCCGAATAACCATAGTTGGCTTGACAAACATTCTCTTGAGTAAAAATGGTGACCTATGACAAAACAAAGCAGCCAGTGCAGCCAGCAACTCAATCACACGTGCTTTCCCTCGAGACAACCTCTACAGGCAGCAGGTGTGCTTTATGGGAACTTCACATTTCATCACACAGAACCTTCAAAAGATGACCTCATGAGTCAAGATGTCATTAAATTGGTAATATTTACTGTTTTATCCAGGATGTTCTTAAGTGGAATTGGCACCTCCTCCGTTACTGTAAGCACGTGGTGGTGGAGAATACAGGGAGTTCTGTGCAGTTTGGTGTCACTGCCACGGCAGGTGCTAAGGTGCTGGGAGTTTTACCTATCATTGTTTTTGTACTCCCGGTGCAGATATCAACACAGCAAAAAGACAATTCTTTAATATTATTGGGAAAATGGTTTTGATCTCGCATACCCCGGGACGTCTGTGGGCCACACTTTGAAAACCATTGCTGTATGGGCTGTGGGACGAAGGAGGGAGGGGCCGTTATATTCTGTCATTAACATCGTTTGCTCAGAGATGGCGTCAGCAATAAGATCCCCATGCCCAGAACCCACCTCCTAAACCCCACATCCCATGTTATTCCCATTGTCCGCAGCCTTTTCAGATTCCCTATAGAAAGTCTCCTTAGAGATACATTTTTTCCTCACTCCTGGGCAGCCTAAATAGCACAGGTGGGAACACAGGTGGAAGCATCCCCCCCCATACCCCCACACCCCCGTTTATCACCTAACCTAACACAATGATAAAGAAAAGAGGACAAGAACAAAGTACCCTATGAGGTGAGGAATGCAAGATAAGCAGTCTGGCAGAGGCTAAAAATCCCCTTTACATGGGCTGCTCGCAATCTTGTAATCTCAGTTACCTTCACCACCCAGTGCCTATTTCAGCCTTACTCACCTTTCAGGTCTCAATTTAGACATTACTTCCCACCTCTCCTCTCTCCCTGTCTCCCTCTCCCTCCCCCCACCCCATTTCTCCCTCCCCCGTCCCTCTCCTTCTCTCTCTCTATGTATATATACATACATACTTAGAGAGAGAGAAGCAGTATATTCTCATAGCGCCTCATTTGTCCGTAGCTTACCCGATTTTCCCCACTAGATGGTAAACTCCCAAAAGGGAGAAGTCATTCACTCTTGGGGCTTAAAACACAGAGGGGACGCGTTTAACACGTTTTTTATTAGTGGATGCCTTTAGATGGGGCTTTGCCTCTCATGTGCCACAGTTCCCCCAGCCCCGCCCCCGACTGCATCTTTTTGTCATAAGAATGCATCATTCGTTGACCTGCCTGACCCCCCAGCCCCCCACCTCCTGCATCCCAGACCAGAGTAGGCCCTCCATAAGCATTTATCAGAGGGATGATTTTTTTCTCTTCAGGTTGGATAAAGCACAGAACAAGATGCGAGTCAGTATTTCTTTAACGACACCTGCCCCTCACTAGCCATGGCCCTCAAGACTGTCTTGACCTGCAGGAGTCCTGATACCAAAAGCTCAGCCTCTCTGTACACCTGTGCCAAACTGAATCTAAGAGACGGAGTTTTGGGCGAAGTAGAAAAGGATAGCTTTTCTGCTTTGCCAGGCAAAGGGGAACACAGCAGGATCCTGCCTCGAAAAACTGTGTCCCAGCCCAGGAGGATTTGATGAGAAGTTTTATAGCAACAGTTCAAGGGTGGGGTTGCTGACAAGATTAGGGTGTGTGCAGGGCCTCAGGTGGTCGTCCTAATCTTGATGAGCTTCTCTCTCCCAGTAATCTGGCCTCAGGTGGTTTCCTGATGCTCCTCCCTTGATTAGCAAATGTTCAAATGTGCTCTTTGGAACTCAGGAAAGATCATGGAGGCTGGAGTCTTGCCTACAAGAAACAGGGGACAAAAAGGCCTCCACGCCTGGGAGCCCCACAGGGCCCCACTCGGTTTCACTCCCATTGTAAACTTCTTCAGTGCATCCTGGCATATTTGGTCTCACGAGGGGGACTATGAACTTCGAGGGGCAGAATCCAGCCTCTCTTTCTCTGGCCCAATTCTCCATTGCCTCTCCCCTCCCCAACCCAAATGTGACCACTTAATTTGTCAACCACTTAAGGTACAGTCAGCTTCGACACCTGGGTAGATAGCAGAGCGTCTGCTTGAAACAGGAGGGAAGGGGGCAGGGTACAACTTTTAAAAGAATGACATAGACATAGGACATGACAAAAACTGGCTAGAACCAACTAAGTCCAAGATGGCGGAAGATTTGACTTCCAGTAGACCTTGAGCCCTCATTATACACTCATTGTAACACATCAGCGTATGCTAAATGACACCCCCACAGGCACCATGACAGCTCCGAGGCCAACCATAAAAGGCCAAAAAGTGGGCAGTGGCCCAATTCCTGGAAATCCCCACCCCTTCTCCAAAATAGTTGGAATAATCCTCCCACTCGTTAGTCTATGAAATTACCCAGCCCATAAAAACGAACCACCCCATATTTCAGGGCCACTCGCCTTCTGGGATGGCCCACTGTCTGTGGGATGTGTTTCTCCCTTGACTGCTCTCACTTTCCAAGATGACCCCAGCCCTTGAGGCTGCTCTTGCCTTTTGAGACAGACCGCATTCTGTCTATGGAATGTGTCTCTCTCTAAATAAATCCACTTCTTACCTATCACTTTTTATCTCACTGAATTCTTTCTGCGGTGAGACATAAAGAACCTGAGCTTCACTGAGTCCTGAGACCAGGTGTGTGATCTCAGATGACTACGGGTTCAAGTCCCAATCTGGGTTTCAGCTGGGTTCAAGTCCCGGCGCGTGGGGTCAAGTCCCATCTGAGTTGTGCAGTTTCCTGCTCATGAAGAAGAGAATTCCCTTCAAGCAGGAGGCCTCTGTTCCTGGAAGATCGAGTCTTACAGAAAACAGAAAGGGGTATGGTCTTATGTGTGGGGAAGGGCTGGGGGCAGGGAAAGTGTGGTAGGAGTTGGGGAAGGTAGGTTAGGAGCAGATCGTGAAGGCCGTGCTAAAGAATGTGGCTCTTCTACAGACGTTGGGGTGTAACATGATCAGACCTGTATTCCGTGAGCGAGCGTATTCGCTAGGGCTGATCTTCTGTCCCAACCCTCCCCCTTTTCCTCTTATCACAAGGAAGTCTCCAGCGCCTGCCATTGAGACTGCACAAGAGGCCCTCCTGATTGGGTGGTTGCTGTGTGACCAGCGTCTGAGAGGAGGGGCAGGGCAGACGCCCACCCTTCACCACCACCACCCAAAGCCCCTACGCCAAAACGTGTTCTCCAACTCAAGCTGGTTAGACTAGATCGGGTGGGGCCCGAGGGCTCAGAGGATTAGTGCGTCCCAGCCTTGAGTGAAGCACATTCCATAGTCAAGTAAACAGGGTGTGGTGTACCTCGGTCCAGCCCAGCTCCTTTCATGGAGGGGTGTGTCCATGTGTCACAAACCTCAGAGCGCACTGCAGGCCTTCCAGGACCTGGCATTCCTAACCAGCTCTGCCCTCCAGGAGGCCTGCATGCACCTTCTCTCTTAGCACTTTCTCTGTTCATGTATTCTCACCAGGTGCTGCTTGCATTGCTCAGGTGGCTCCGCTCTCTCAGTTGGGAGGAAGAGATGAGGAAGGGGGTGAGGAAGAGATTCCATTAGGACCAGGAAGCGGGTCCCGGCCCTGGCCCCAATTCTACTTTTCAAGAGCAGGGCTTCTGTAGTTACCTTGCTATATTACTTGGGGCAGGGGGGCAGCCTCGAAGCAAATGACCTCTGGAACATCTGCAGAGGAACCTGAGATCATGAAGAAGTGCCCTCAAACGACTGTATTCACCGTGGTTCTGCTGACTGTAAAAGTAACATATATTCATTGAAAAAAAAGTCTTCAAAGTGCTGAAAGTAAAGAACCTTTTTAGATTATCCATGATACCCTCCATAAAGACATCAGTAACTGACTGTTTCCATCTTTTTCTTATGCCGACCAAGTGGATATTTTTTTTAAAAGATAGAAAGGAAAGGAAATATATTTTCTGTATATAATTGGGATCAAGTTATTTTTGAAGTTTTTGGTATGCTGCCTTTTAACTTTTGAACACTTCCCTATTTCCTTAACTATTCTTGAACAATCTAATTTTAATGACTATATAACCTCACATACGGTTGAATAATAAAATCAGAGATAGGAATCGAGGGTGAGGTATCGCCTGGGGCCACTTTCACACAAAGAAGAGACAGGCGTGTGCTGCCTGCTCTGAGAGGAAGCCACCTCAAGCCTTTGTGCTCCCCCTTCCCTTAAGACTCAACTCAGGTGTCACCGCCTCCCTGAGGCCTGTGAAGCCCCAGCTCAGGCACTTCCCTGGTGGCGCAGTGGTTGAGAGTCCGCCTGCCGATGCAGGGGACACAGGTTCGTGCCCCGGTCCGGGAAGATCCCGCGTGCCGTGGAGCGGCTGGGCCCGTGAGCCATGGCCGCTGAGCCTGCGCGTCTGGAGCCTGTGCTCCGCAACAGGAGAGGCCACAACAGTGAGAGGCCCACGTACCACAAAAAAAAAAAAAAAAAAAAAAAAGGAATCAGCCTGCCAGTGCAGGGGACACGGGTTCGATCCCTAGTCCAGGAAGATCCCACATGCCATGGAGCAACTAAGCCCATGCACCTCAATTACTGAGCCTGCACTCTAGAGCCCGCGAGTCACAACTACTGAGCCCATGTGCCACAACTACTGAGGCCTGTGTGCCTAGATCCCACATGCCATGGGGCAACTAAGCCCATGCACCTCAACTACTGAGCCTGCGCTCTAGAGCCCGCGAGCCACAACTAGAGCCTGTGCTCCGCAACGAGAAGCCCCCACACTGCAACGAAGAGTAGCGCCCGCTCACCGTAACTAGAGAAAGCCCAGCAACGAAGACCCAATGCAGCCAAAAATAAATAAATAATTAAATAAAGTTACAAAAAAAAACCATGCTCTCATGTTCTCAGATCCCACGTTGACTGAGGAAGAGGGTAGAAGTAGACCCCCCAAATCTTGTTTGGGTCATTTGTAGTCACTAGAACCCTCCTGTAAATAAAGTTGAGACGACTTGTTAAACAAGTCTTTGCATCTGACTCATTCTTTGATATGAGTGCAGGGGCTAGAATCAGACAAATCTCAGCTTCACTGTTTGAGAGTTCTGTGGCCTGGGGCCTGTTACTTGACTCCAGTCTTCATTTTTCTCAGTATACAATGGAGAGAATAATGGGATCCGCTCTTAGGATGTTGAGATGTTGTAAATGAGATAATGCAGGTCAAGTCTTAGCACAAGGCGTGGCGCATTGTAGCTAGTTGTTATTACTAAATGAAATTTCTGGGTCCACGTTATAGAATTAATGCCACATGGTCAAACCGCTTTGCAGAAACATGGAGCCATTTATATACATACTCCTCTCACAGCATCTTCTCAAGCAAGGAGTTGGGTCAATTTTTCATCTTTGCCCAATCAGCCTGACAAAGGTTATGTGGCCCTGGTCACACCTACTTTGAAGTCCAGCACAAGGTCACCTTTCCCCCCACAGTCTTAGCGCCCAGCACCCACCACAGTCACCGTCCGTGGGTAGCAGAGGAAGGGGCTAAGAGGGATGCAGTGAGTGAAGGTCACAGTATTAAAGCACGAACGGGTCAATATAAAAATTCAGAAGCCACTTTTCCACATGCAGCTGAATAATGAAACAGTGGACTAAAGTGCCAAAGAATGCCCCCAAACAAGATTCTTCTGTCTGTTTTCACCCTCATCCCCACCCAAAGCACAATCACGGAAAGCGAGAGCACAAAGCCTGCTTTGTGATCAGCCTCTGCTCCAGAAGAGGCCCAGAGAGATTAAGTGGTTTGCCCAAGGTCACAGAGCTCGCAAGTGCTATTAAGAGTTATCAAGACCGCGAGGAAGCCGTGACTCACAGCTGGCAAACCTTGTCCACAAGTGTACAAGTCCATTGGTGTTTGTCGTCTTAGCCACATTTGCAGCTTCACCAGGAATGTCTGTGTGGACAGTGATAGGGGGTGAGAGACAGCACATACTTGCTAGGAGCTCTGAAAGCCAACATTCACGACCTGGGCGAAAGGACGTTATGTGAAGAAACTGAACTGCCCGGGCAGGCATTGGTCAGTGCTACGCTTCAGAAAGGCCCCTGGGGTCCAGCTGGGGGCTCTAGGACCTTCAGGGAGGTTCCTCAGCCACCTCCTCTTTCCTGCACCATATCTGCCCCTCTCTCTAGTTATTTTACCCCTACGTATGGAAATTCTCAAGAAACAGCCAGTTACTTGGACATCTTGTATAATCACCAAGAAAAGAGGGGAAAAGGACAAGTTTACAAAGCACCACAGCAAACCAGAAGTCATTATTGTAATCGTTTTATTCAAGTCTGTGTGTGCTCTGGTGGTGAGACCAGGCTGAGATCAGCATCACACTGTAATACGATAAGAGGTTTAGCCATTGATCCAAGCCTGCTTGGCATCCCTAGTTAACAATTTACAGTACCTTGAAAAAAAAAAAAAGCCGAAGAAAAGAACCTGATAAGTTTCCTTCAGGACTTTTCTATTTTTAAATATTGTTGACAAATTACAATAACTTAAATCCCAAAGCAAAATGGGAATTCAAGGACACGGGGTCATCACACATGGACAAGACACTGGAGCAGAGAGGGCTTAAGATGAAAACTAGGAGCTACATACTGAGGAACAAAACTAACGTGTATGTGGACTTCCACTTTACCTAGACTTGAAGGCTCTAAGGGGGAGGAAAATCCCAAAGAAAGGTTTTCTGTGAATTAAGTAAAACCCATCTCCAACTCCTTTCCTTAACCCTCTAGAAGATACAGATAGTCTCAGACTAAATCTCCGTGTGAGTGTGTGAACATGCGTGTGTGAGATTGAGTGTGTGAGCGTGAGTGTGTGTGTTTATCATGGGTAGTTAGAGGAGAAAGTCGACAGGTTCACCACCTCCCTTCTTTGCTACAACTAGGTATTAAGAGCTTGCGGCTCAATACAATACAAAGACAAAAGCCTGATTTCAAGTTCCCAAGAGGAGCTACAGTAAGGCTTCCAAACTCCAGAGGCCGGGAGGGATGTGGGTTGAAGCTGTGCTAAAGGGCGGTAATGGGGCAACTGTGGGCTGGAAACAGAGGCGAGAGGCCCATGGGCCTTCAGTGGTCCTGCGAGAAGAGCTACAGGATGGACACGCTCAACCCTCGCCCCCGTGGAACAGGTCCCTGAACAATCGTGGAGAGGAAATGATGGACGAGGAAGCAGCAGGAGCAGAGAGGAGGTCGGCTGAGAGATTGCACGTCCTGCTGGGTGTCTCCAGTCACAAAGGGAGGTGATGGCTTAGCCACAGGACAACTCCTCCCCGGACAACGAGCTACCTCAGAGCCTCAGTGGACCTAAGCTAGGCTGATTTTATCCCAGAACTTCTAAACAGTGCCCTAAAATGTGTTCGGAGGAAAATAAGACATGGCTTTGGAGCCAAACAGGTCAGCAACACTGCTTCCTAGCCATGTGACCTTGGGCATGTTTCACAACCATCTGAGCCTCAGTTTCCACGTCCTTAGATGGAGGTAATATCCCCCCCCCCACCCCCCCAGGATTATTTTGAGTCCAAAAAAAAAAAAAAGAAGAAAGAAAAGAATATAAACCTTTAGGACAGCACCTCTCACCTAGAAGAAATATAATGGTTTCATATAATTTATTGTTAGTCCCCATACCCGGGCCAGGATAAACCCATGCCTCATTCAGTGATGAAGAAAAGAGCCACAGCCAGCATGGCTTCTGGAACTGGAGGGAAAGATAAATGATGAGAGTAAAATAAAGATGACAGAGAATAATAATGGTAGCGAAAAAGATCCCAAGGGAGGTGATATGATGGCTGAAGGTCACGGTAGGCCAGGCACAGTGCTAGGCAGGCACGGGAGTAAAAACACCTCTAACTTCTGTCCTTTCTAGAACTGGGAGAGAGAATGATTTATTCACTTCTCTGCAAGTTCAAAGATGGCCCAAAGAGGTTTCAAATGTACTCTGAAGAATCCTCTCCACTGTAATCCCTTCCCTTTCCCTTAAAGCACATACACACCTCTAAGTGGCCTCAGGGTTTCAGAGAGGCTGAAAGGAAGCTGGGGGACATCCAGGAAGAGTCACCTCAGTCACAGGTCCAAGGCTGAAAACTGCCCTAGGTGTTTCACTGCTGTTAAGTCAACACATTCCTATTCAAACGCAAACACTTTCAGAGAGCTACCACCCGACTCAGGACTGAAGGGAAGGGCAACCAGGAAAGACCTAACCCTACCTCACAGCTCTGCCTGAGCTTGTTCAGGGGAGGAACAGGTAGGGCTGAGACTAGGATAAGGTGAGGCACTCGCCTTGTACACAGAATTTAAGGGGTCACCAAAAACAAAACAAAACAAAACTCAGTTATCCAGATGAATCATTATTTCAATGCAATACTTTTAAAAGTTAAAGTTAATGAAAAGTGCACGATGAACACAATATCAAAATTTTAAATAAAGTCGGGATCTGTCAAAGCAAGTACCTGGGTGTGAAGGATTTCAGGAACGTGGGCAACACGTCACGGTCTTGGACTACAGGGAGTGTAGAGCAAGACCACCACATCCACGGGGCCATCACTCACCAGGACCCCTCTTGATAAATCAATCTGACCTCTGGGTTCAGATTTCCTGAATGTCTAGCTCACACATCCCAATAGGAAAGGCCTATCTCTGAACCTCTGAAATTGTACTCTGGTGTCTGTCCTGAGATACCTATCTAGCTGCCAGGTTCACGCATGCCAATCAGGCTAGTAAAACTAGGTTGTGGGTGTTTGCAGGGAGGGGGGGTCAGACCAGTCAGGAAGGAGATTGGGTCAGGGAAAAGGCAAGTCTGTTTCCAAGAGAAACAAAGAGAGGAGTAGAAAAGCTCATGCCTCAGCTAACCAGCTGGGCCCCGAGGCTCTTTGCAACTAGCTGTGGTCATGAGTGAAAGACCCAAAGGAAGGCCATGGGCAGGGGATGCAGGGAACCACACAACCGGTAAGAATCAGGAAGAACCAGTCCTACTGGCTCCAGAGCAAGGAGCAGCCCAACCTCCGGCAGGACAAATCGGGGCTCCCTGAAGTGGACAAGGGACGGGGTGAGGCCTGTCAGTAGTGTAACAGGACAAATGGAAAATAATCTAAGTGAATGAGAGGCTCACCTGGCCCGTACAGCCAACCAGAAGCCCGGGCCGGGTCAGGCTAATTAGCCACCTAAGCCCCATTAATTAGCCTTAATCAGCTAGGACTCCAGTTTCTGCCTCCTGCCCTTCCAAAGCCAGTGCCTGGGGCGGCAGGCACCCAGGAGGCAAGGCCAGGGCAAAGCCAGGGACTGAGGGCTCCCTGGAAGTAGCACTGGGTTTCCCCTTCTGATGTGGACTTTTATTCATTTGAATTCCTGATCTAAGAAAACAATGATCTGTCTGAACAAAGAGAGACATTTGGGAATATGTTCCTCACAACAGCTGGAGCTTGAAAGGAAGTCATCTCAGGCCTGAAGCCAAGGAGAAGAGGCAGGTGGTCTAGTTGGTCAAACCACATGAAATGGCCAATATTTGACTGTTTTTGACTTCCAACCACACGCACACGCACACGCACGCACACGCACACACACTGTTCTCCACAAAAGGAAGCAACCCAGCAAGGGGAGGCTTACCAGTGCTAGACCAGGGGCCCCAGGACCACAGATTTTCAAGCTAGAAAGGCTTCGTGCTTCATCATCCTCAGTTCACAGCTGGGCTCAGAGGTCCAGAGAGGGGAGAGATGTTTGCGACATCACACAACATGCAGGCGGGTAGCTCCGATCACCAGATTCCTGCCGCTCGTGCCACCACGTTCACTTACAAGGCACTGTGAGCTGCTCTCCCCCCGACCCCGGTCTACAGTCTCTGGCAGAGTCCTCAGGAGAAGCCTGCCGCTACAGAAGCGGCAACACCTGCTCCTTCCCCGAAATTCTTCAGGAGACAATGGTGTTTCTGACCTGCCCGACGCACACCTGAGTCAAAGGCACAGGCTAAAAGAAACACACGCAGAAAAGGTCAAGGTCCTGCATTCACAGAGGGGCCTGCCGCACGGACATTTCAACCGTGCGGTGTACCACTCAGAGCACCCAGCCCTCGGCACCCGCTGCTCTGTGCCTTGTGAAAATCGAGCTGGAAGAATTAGGAATGCTCGGGAGGGCTCTTTCCCTGTGTGGGAGGGAGCAGGGAAGAAGCCTCCAACGGGGGGCTGTGAAGCAAGACTGTTGATACCACGTTAGGCCTAGATGCCCTTGGGGTGTCTTATGGCGTCCCTGAGCAACTGTGGTCTGAGGGGAAAGGGGCCTTGTGAGGAAGCCCACACCATGACCCATGTCCCCCTTTCCCAAGGATTCCTTCTGGAACCGGGCTGCTTCCAGCCTCTAAACACATCAGAACTTGGGAATGACTCCAAGAAACAAGAGACCCCGAATCATCACCGGGATGTTGCCTCCAGCTCCCCGTCTCCCATCGCCCCCTCTGTAAGACACTAATGGTAGGACCATCAGCCTGACAAATCAGGTGGGGGAATTAGGAGGGATGCTTGTGAACACCAGGGGCGACATAATGCAGTAGAAGAGCATGTGCCTGACCACCGTCCCCATCAGTCATGCTAAGCCAACTCCAAATCATTCCTCTTCCAGAAGCCAGAGGAAGCAGGCAAGTCCCCTAGAGGCAAAGGCGGTAAGAACTGCATCGTCAACTTCAGCGTTTGTCCTATTCGCCGGCAGGGAGCCACGGGCTTCACGGACCTGCTCTGATGCACACTCTCTTGCCCTTGTGAGGGAAGCAGGTGATGGTTGCTTTTACAGGAAGGAAATTTGAGAGGGACTAAGAGACAAGCCCAAGGTCAGACAGCAAAAGCAGAACGGAGAACAGAGCCAATCTGTTCAGGTCTCAGGAGTCTGCTGCCCGACTCAGCAATCAGTCCAAGCAGCTTTTTAACCTCTCTTCACTTGAATCTTCATCTTTAAGCACTTCCCCTTCTCTACCAGTAAGCATAACAAATGTAGAAGGCAAATAATGTAATTTTGTAAAGGTCAAGAGGAAAGGTTAGCACAATTCTGAGTCATCCAAATGCAAGGTACCACCACCATCATCTTCACTACCAGACCTCCGGATACTAAAAGATGTGAAGATAAGAGCATCTGTCAAAGCATCTTAGACATAACATATGAAAATAACTGGGACATCTACTCAGCCCCTGGCAGTGGCCTGGATCCCCAAGGACAGAGGACAGTCCTGTGCAAAATCAGTGGAAGGAACTGAAGGAGTCAAGGAGAAGGGGCAGAGAGCAGTATCTGTTTCCCATCACCATCTTCCACGTGGCAGCACCTGCCAAGAGGGGTGGGAAAGTGTCTGAGGAAAGGGAAAGGGGGTCAGCTACTGCTGCTGCAGGGGTTTGATCCCCCGCTCCCAGGCCTGCCCCTGCCCATGACCATGGAGACAAGGGAAGCTGAGTGGACAGAAAGCAACCCAAACCTGTTACTATTACAGGATCCTTATCCCACCTGAGCCTTGCCCCACAGAGAGAGTGTGGCAGGCAGGGGCCCTTCGGAGACCCGGTTTGGAGGAGCTGCGAGATGGTAAGTCCTCCATCTTCGTGGAAGTCCACAGAAGCACCTTCAGAATAACCTCGCTTCCGCTTTTTGCGGGTATAATCGCTCCCTTAGCAGACACCCAGCCTTCCCTTGTCTTGCCGTGGATGGATGAGGAAGAACCGGGTTCAACCTCTTACTCGGCGGCAGCGAGCCATCAGTCTACTCCTCACCAGTTACACTACACTTCCAAGACAGACAGCTGCAATCCAACAAAATGACAGAAAGCAGAAAATGAGCAAAGGAAGGCTTCCTGCCTCCTTCCACAGAGCACTGTCCAGAGCCAGCATGGTCTGGACGACACTGTATGCTGCACCCACCGGGGGGCCATTTAGTGGGGCTAAGGGTTTAGAGATGTGTTAGTGGCTTAGGGCCTGGGGCCCTGGAGAGTCCTGGGAAAGGGCACAGAACAGGCCATCTGTGTCCCTCTCCCCATCGGGAATGAAGGGGAGTCACGTGGTTGGCTGGAACTGCTGACGGGATTCACACTTCCCCCCTCCTAGCCGAGGAGTGGGGCATGGGGGCAAAAATAATCTCTTACGTACTGTCTTCGCTGAACAAAGAGACGGAGAGAGATGAGACGCAATAACAGAACCCTGGACAACAAAACCAACAGTGCCTCCCCGCCCAAGACTACACGGGGCCCTTGAACCAGAGTGTCTGCCAGTGGGCTCGTAAAACAACCAACAACTTGAAAGCCAAGGTCTTCCCCTTTTGTCCTCCCCAGGGCAGGACTTCTATTGTAGTTACAGAGCAAGCAATGACCAAATCCATCCCTCGTGCCCGGATGGCTGCTCTCCTGTCCTGGCATCCAGGCAGCAAACGCAAGGAACCTGCAGGTGGCCCTCCAACACCTGCAGAGAAATAGTCCAGGACAGAAGACAGTGATGTGTAGAGTCTTGAGGGGGGAGGAGCGTGACCTAAGGACTCTACTCCTGTCAAGCTGTTATTCCCATGCAAAGACAACTGTTCACACTTGCTGCAGGTGCCTGAGGGTAAGAGGAAATGTGGAGATACACGTCAGAAAGCTCCAGAAGAAGCTCAACATTCAAGTTAAGGAAACAAATTCCAGAAAAGCCGGGGTTGGCCTCTGTTGTCCTTCCTACCCAGCTCATGGTCCAGAGCCCAGCAGGAGGGCTATCTGTGCACAGAGACAAGAGGCCTTGGTTGGCCTCCAGTACTCGGAATTTGAAGGTTACTGTACATCAGGGGCTCACTGAGCACCCTACAGACATCATCACTCACCACATCCATTCACACAAGGAACTAAAAAGCGCTCCGTTTTACTTCAAGGGCATCACAGAGTAATGATGGATGAGAAGGAATCCCCACAGTTCCAACTCCCAGGGTCCAGGACCCACCCCCATATGCTATTCTGGTGCAGTGCAGAGACATCTCCCCACCAAACACATAACCTGAAGTCCACTAATTCCAGGGGCTGCAACAAAGATCAAGGGAAGGGAAGAACCCATACAGATCAGATGACCAAACGGACAAACACAAGAACTTTGTCTCTGGTTTCAGAACTGTCACCAGTGAGTCTCCCTGGAAACTATTCCTGGGATGAGAGTGTGTTTGTATCAGAACCTGGTCTGACCACATCTGGAGCCCAGGTAGGAGATGGGTGCCGTCAACAGGTGCTGGTTTCTGCCCTTCTTTGAGTTTACAAAAGGAGTGAGGACAGACAGACTCCGTTACCCTCTTTGCTGCAACTCAACTGTATTTCCTAACTCCCTCCCCACCCCTGTCTCACAGAGGCAGGTCCCTACCACTGGGAAGCTCAGATGAATAAGTGGGGCGCCTGGAAGTGCAGTAGGCGGTACTAGCTGCATCGACTCCTGTGCCCGACACTGGGGCACTTTGCCTTTAGTCCTCTGGCCGGCACCGAAGGGCTCAGGACACAGAGAAGCTCACAGCTCACACCAAACGAGATTCTGATTCATGAGTATCAGGGAAGAATGTGGAAGAGGTGCAAAATCAATCACAGAACATCCAATACTGGTGTTTGGAAAGGCTGAACTCAGGGCTAACAGAGGGAGCCCAGGAGGGCACATCCAGGGGGCTGAGGAGAGGGGGCAGCAGACAGATTCGGCTGAGGGACTCTGCAGGGTCACCTCGAAGGCAAGGAAGACTGTGGAGGGTGGAGGACATGCACGCACCCCTCCCTGCCCTACACAGCCACGGCCCTTCCAGTGGACCTGGGGAGAAGGGCCCTGCAGGGCACGAAGCCCTCTCAAGGGGCCCTGCTTCCATCCCTTCCATCTTCAAAGTGCATTATCAGTGCAAGAAGGAGGGCGGGAGCTCAGGGGGTCCAATTCTGAGACAGGGCTGCGCCAGCCGGCTCCCCCCATCTCCTGCTTCCCCCTTGCCCGCCCCCAACCCTTTTCGCGCTAAGACCAGAACTCTTGCTGGATCTCGTAAGGAGCAGGCCTGTGTGTGTTCAGTGCGGCTCTGCACAGCGGCACGGTGCCGTCCTGACTCTGGCCCTCCGCGTCCAGGTCCAGAAGCGTCCGCTCGGCGGGCGGCAGCGGCCCCGCCTGGAAGGGGGGCAGGGCTGGCAGCCCAGGCCGCTCCTCCACGGTGCTGCTGCTGCTTGCCAAGCAGGAGTCCAGGTTGCTGGGCGTCTCCGTGCTGGAACTGTTGGCTGGGGAGGCGCTGCGGGCGTGGCTGGGAGACACGAACCACCAAGGGTCCAGTCGCTGCCGGTTGGCAGAAGGACGCGGCCGAGGCAGAAACTCCAGGGTCTTGGGTCTCTCCAAGGCAGAGTCCTGCTGTGTGTTCCAGCGCCTTGGGGTCGGGGGAAAGACCACATTGGGGTCAGGGAGACGGGGGAATTCCCCTGGGTCTCGGCTGGGGCTGGGGGTTTTCAACATTCCTGGTCAAAGAGACAAAGGGAGAGGCGTTCGATCACGGCGCCACACACGCTGCTTCCTCCCCACCTCGCCGCGTCCCTGTCCGCTTGGGGGTAACGTGAATTGCGAGCGCCTACTATTTTTCATGCAGTGTGCTGGCAGGCACCGGGGATGTAATAGTGAACTACAAGGCCACGGTCCCTGTGATCTGATAATAATGGGACACACGGGGCTCGTATCTGTCGTGAAACTTGAGGAAATGTCTGTTCCTTCACAGTTCATCCATTTAATAAACGTGTGACAAGAACAAAGCTAGGTGTCAGAAACCTAAAGACGAGTAACCTAGGGGTCTCTTTTCCCAAAGAGGCCACCTATCTGATTGTAACCAAAAAATCTTAGCAGGGGAAGGGCAAGCTGAATGGTCCAGTACTATTGTCGTTCACACTCAAATCTCACTGAGAGGGTATTGCCATGTTCTCTTCTCCTACGGGATCCGAGGTGGTTTCTAGGTCAGACTGCGGTCTTCTAGGGCGCAAGGGACAGGGTGGGGAAGGCCCAGAGTGACAGTGCACGTCAGGGTGTGCTGGACGTCAGACGGAGAAGGCGAGCGCGTGCTCCGGCACAGCGGTTCACCTGGACACATCTCCGCGTCTGAGCGATGGGATGAGTGACTAAGGGATGAGTGATGGAGGGCGTGATGCCCGGGCGGAAGCTCGCCTTCTGAGAGTGTCTGGACTCACACTGTAACGAGAGACGAGAGCCCAGCTGCGTGGCCGAAAATACCCTCCTGCGTGCAGGGCAGGATTGCTCTCGGTAACTGCAGCCTCCTCTGCAGGGAACAGAGCTGGACTCCTGCCCTTGTCCTGAAAGCACCGCGCCGCACGCTCCCACACCCAGGGCCTGAGCATCCCCCCGGAGTCCTGATGGGATTCTTCCCAGAGCCTGCCTGTCTGCTCTCCCTCCTCAGGGAAGACCCCCTGAGGCACAGGACGGAGAGAAGTCGGCCACCTCCCGCGGCCCAGAGCGGCCTGTCTCGACTGGCTGAGCCAGAGGAGAAACGGAGCTGACCCCGATATCTCCACTCCTGGGGGAAGCACGAAGGCGGGCAAGAGGAAGGAGGGGGCGGGCAGGCCTCACCTGCTCCAGGGCTGGGGCTCAGCCCGTTGCTGGAGGGGCTCCTGCTGGCTCGAGGGGCCGCCGGCTTGAGGGCCCCATCGGAAGGAGTCCGCCGGTGAGCGCTGGGCTCGGCGCGGGGGGCCGTGAGGGTGACGTGGGTGGGGGTCAGGGACTGCCTCGGGTCTCGCTTGAAGCGCTCCACTCGGACATTGACCAGGGGATTGCGGGTGCAGGGGCTCAGGGGTGGGGCCTCCCCGGGGCTGACGGGCATCTCGTACACCACAATCTCATCACTGTCGGAACGCAGCAGGGAGCGCGTGGAGTTGCACTCGGAGATGGAGGAGAGCGAGAGCAGTGTGAGGGAGGCAGAGGGGTCTCCTAGCAACAGCACGGGCTCCTCCTTCTTGAAGAGCTTCCGGGATGGGGGGCTGGTGCTCCGACGGGGACGGCTGGCTCTCTGGAAAAGGCCCTCGCGCCTTTTCTTCTCCTCCCGGGCTGGCGGCTCGGGCTCCTCCGGGGGGAGCAGCTGGCACTTGCCAGCTTCCAGCAGGTCACAGCCGAGGCCCGTGGCTGCCAGGACGGCCCCACAGCCGAGCAGAGCCACCTCACAGCGGCGGTGGTGGGGGCCGCCCCGCTTGAGGCTGTTGGTTGGCGTCAGCTGGGGGGTACTGGTGGCCGAGTTGACTGGGGTGGGCTCCTCGTGGACGCCGTCGCCGGGGGGGCCGTCCCCATCCTCTCCACGAGGGAATGGGATACAGAGGTAGGACTGGTTGGGTGACGGCTGTGGACGACTCTCCCCACTCCGTGGACCTTCGCTGTCCTCGTCCTCTGCGAAGATGAGAGGAGTGGAGGGGGAACAGAAAATGGGAACGAAGCGGCAAGAGTAAGAACCTGGTCCTTCTCCCCGACCCCAGGCCCCTGGCCTAGTGCCAGGGATGCAGACGTTGAACAGTCTGAGATGCAGGACAAAGAACCAACAGGGCTTCATGCCTCCACACTCAACTGTGACCAATGTGGGGGAATCACTCTCCACTCCACAGCCTGTTTTCCTATGTGCAGAAAAGACGATCTGCTAATTTGCTCCTTCTGTCGTGGGGACCCTCAACACAAGAAGTGCGGTATGAGTTTCCTAGAACAGACAGATCCCTAATTATTTTACAACTTGAAACTGGAAGGGACCTTGGATTTTTAGAATAATGGCCTACAGACCTGTCTTAAGACTAGCGTCCTGCAGGACGTCCCTGGTGGCCCAGTGGTTACGACTCCGCACTCCCAAGGCAGGGGACCCAGGTTCGATCCCTAGTCAGGGAACTAGATCCCACACGCATGCTGCAACTGAGAGTTCGCATGCCCCAACTGAAGAGTCCACGAGCCACAACTAAGGAGCCCACCGGCCACAACTAAGGAGCCGGCAAGCTGCAACTAAGGAGCACGCCTGCCGCAACTAAGAGCTGGTGCAACCAAAATTTTAAAAAAAGAAAAAGACTAGTCTCCTGCAAAGGATTAGAACCCCCTGCGTGGGTGAAGGCCCATCTACTCTGTGGACTGACTTATTATGATCTTGGAATTCTAGAGAGAAGAGTACTTTCTGAGAGAGCCTGGAGAAGGCCTTACCCATTCAGTAATCACAGGGCAACACTGGAAAAGCTTCCTTGGAGGAACACTGAGGTGTCTTCTATCACCATCTCCCATTCTGTGGACTCCCCACATTAAAATACACAGAAATAGACCCAGGAAAGGAAACTGCCTGATTCTAGGCCTCCCCCTTCTTCACTGCCCTAAGAAGACTATAACTGGCCCCTTGGGATAGGAGGCCAAAGGCAGGTTCCATGGCAGCAGTAGTGATTTGAGAAGACTCAGTGGAATGAGAGTAGAGCAAACGGAGAAGGAACAAGCGGGGTGGAGGGTGGGGGGGACCAGGAGTTGAGGAAAAGAGGAAACACCCCCATGAAGCAGTACTAGGGGTCCTTAAAGATTCCGAGAAGCTTGGCCAAGAATTCCCTGAGGGAACAGGAGGAGAGTCAAGACAAAGGCAGTACTTACCCATCTCCATAAGGCTGGTGAACCCTGGCAGGGCTGGACTATTCCTCGGCCCCTTCCCCAGGTTGGGGGCACTGGACGACCACTGTTTGTATCCATCTACCAGGGACTTGAGGCTGAATGAGAGGAAGTGAGGAAACTGTGAGAACTGGTTACTTCCTTTACCCTCAGCTCCCTGGGCCTATGGAAATGCCTCTCCCTGTCTGCTTGATTACAGCAAAGCCCAAGAGCCTCGGGGTATAGGCAACAAGCCTTACTGAGCCCACCCGCTTCATTAGCAAAAGTGCACATGCTCTAGGGAATGAAAAGCAGAGACAAAACCCACCCCTCACATGCGGCTATGGAGCTGTGGGAAGACCTGCTGGGCAGGCTGGCAAGAGGACAGCGAGAATAAGGACTGCCGGGCACTGGCCAGGGTCTTGCCGAAGCCCAACTTAAGGGAGAGGCAATCACTCCGCAGGCGCTGACTATAACACACTGGTGACATTAGAAAAACTGCAGTGCTGAGATCTGCAATGCAAGGCAAGCACCGGGCAATGAGCTAGCAGAGATGGGCCAGGCCAGGCCACTCCACTCACACCCTTTCTCAATTTCTCCTTCCAAGCTTACGGCATGCTCAGGCAACTTTCAAAGCCATCCATGTTTCAAAAACAAAAATCAACCAACAAGGCTGCACCAACCCAGTGCACTTTGGGACAGACCTATGTGGGCAGTACATAAGGCTGGACTCGAACCCTCGGTTTGTCTGGGAATGGAGAGGAAAATGACAGGCGCTTGCTTTCAAAACCCTGTAATCAGCTCACAGTGGCAAGCCAGTAACTCCAAGGTCACTGACTGGGTACCCCGCCAACTCTCTTATAGGATAGGGGCATCAAAGGCCCAGAAGCACTGGTCTTTCCCCTAAAGGACAGTAAAGAAGGAAGACTGAGGAATCTGTGGGCTATGACTGCCCTGGAGATACCAGTATATAACCAGGGTGGCTCTCATTTTAGGGCTAGAGAGAGCCATTCAACTAAAACCCACTCTTCCCAGCCCATCTTGAGGGAGGGAGAAGGACCAACTTTTTCCCTGACTGCAGACTTCTGCTTCAAGTGCTATCAGAAATACCACTGAATTAAAGTACCTCCCAGCCACCAGTGGTTTCAACCAAAATACACAGCCAGAGAAAAGCGTGCTGCCCAACCCACAGCCTGAGACTTCTCACTGGAAGTCTTATAACATCACCTCCAGCTCTGGGTCCAAGGAATCCAGATCAGCAGAGTCAAAGCCAGTGCTGACGACCAAAGGATAAACAGCCATGGACTGTCTCCCTATAACTAAGGATGCTGGGAGAATCCCAACAGGAGTGGTCAGGGGAGCAAAGGAAACGTCAAGTCAGACCAACACAGGAATTTTCCCAAGGTGCACGATGGTACCGCTTCCAAAAAAAAAAAAAGGAAGTCAGCATGGCCCTGGCAATAATGAGGCTTGATTCTGCGGGGTGCGCTGTGAGGAGAAGGAAATGGAGGGAGGGTTATTACCAGTACATGTGATGAGAGGGTGAAGATTAGACTCACCCCAAGTGGAAATGTGGAGATTCTGATGGGGTACTTAAACCATTAGCTTTCTCACGTCTCTGAGGGGATCTTCAATGAATAAAGAGAATCAGTAGCAGGCAACAGTGGGTACATGCAGCTCAGCCTCTCCCACGTGAGAACCCTCAAGGCTGGGCCCCAGCCATGTCGCCAGCTGCCCTCCCCTTGTCTGGTCAGCAAAGCCCCACACCATGAAGGAATCTTAACAAGATGACCAGGCCGGAACTACCACGGGCCCAGGACCTCCCAATCTGTGGGACAAACATCGCTGGGCAGCCACAGCTTAATTACAGGGGGCTTGTGAATCCTCAGATCCCCGCTGTCTACAGACAGTGCATATGTTTCCTACAGATATGTACTATTGTTTTAAAGGATGGAGATGCGAATTCACTTAACATTACTGAATTCAATACAGCTTTTTGTCATTACATATTTTCTTCAGTCAACAGGGACTAACATTAGAAATAGTATCCTATAGAGGCTCTCAACATTCTCTGACATGGAAGAGGTCTTTTCTTGAGACTGGGTGGATTTTCCTTATTTCTTCAATAGGAACTGAGAATCATGAAAAATTAAGTCACATATTTTGAACTGCTTCAAAAGTTTTGAGGGCAGATCTATGTAAGTTAATGTAATGTAAGAAAATTCCGAAGTTAATGTTTTGTGTGATGTGAAATGCAGTTAATTTCCTAGCAAGACAAAAAATACCTTTAAATGAAGCAGAACCAGAGAAACTATTGGCATCCATAGCCAGCCTGGTAAAGTCTATCTGGAAACACACTAGTGTCAGAAACACCAAGGGACTCAGGGTGACGGAGTTCCCCAGGCTCGGCTCAACCCTACTTCCAGCCAAGGCTCAAAGGACAAACTGAGGAGTGCTTGTACCTACAGAACTTAGTAGAGCAGAGCAACCTGCAATCCCCAGAGGACTCAATCACTGAATTCTTATACAGCTGAGGCAGTCTGCCCTACATATCTAAATATTCTGTTCTAAGGTAGCTAGTGATTTCCAAAGCCTGGCTTCAACTTCATGAACCAACCTGTTCTTTTCACCTTCGGCACAGATCTGACATGGGGAAGTAGATTTTGGACATGAAATCGTAGTATTCAGAGAAATACCCAGGCTCGTTACAGGTTCAGGGCACCTCTAAGTCTAAGAGTCAACCTTAGAAGCTCTTTGAAAAGCCACTAAAAAGGAGGAAGGGGGCTACTGCTTATCCTCCCCCTTGGAAAAGTCAAGAAATAGGGCTCTAGATTCTAACACAAGAATAAGAAGTATATCCCATGACATGCGTTCTTCGAGTATGAAGGAGAACTGCATGAGAAGCACGGACGAATCATGAGAGCAAGTATTTACATATGCTTACGACGAGCCAGCCCATCTTCTAGGGACTTCCCAAATATGAGCTTATTCATGATCAACTCCATGAGATGGGTATGGAGAGAATCCCCATTTGATAGATGAGAAAACATAAGGTCCCACAGCTGGGCGTGGAGGAGCCGGGATTCACACTCCGGCAGCCTGGGCTCAGCAGCCACGCTCTTCACGACTGCACTACAAGCAACTGGTCTGTGAAGCACTAGGACCACAGTGAGAACACAAGCACATCCAAGGCACCAGGGCGTGCCATGTGCTTTGCCTAGAGGGGCCACTCATACATGGTGGGCGTGGCTGGTGGGTGGGGTCATAAGGAAGTACCAGTGGCCCCGGAGTCACCTCCACCTGCACCTCCAGGGCTGGGTTATTCTGCCTGCCCCTGTTCTAGGATGAGCCGCCAGGCAAGGGGCGTGTCACCTCTGTCCTTCCTCCTCTCTCCTCTGGGCAGACGTTTTAAGGGGAAGAGCCAGGTGTAAACAGAACACTCAGGCTGAACTCCTCACACGCAGTGAATGCTTGGGCTACTTGCTCCTCTGAACAGGAGGCCTCCAGGGCTGGGCCAACTGTAACTCATGGGCTAAATCCTGCCCATCCCTTGTTTTTGTACAGTCTTACTGGAACGCAGCCATGCTCGTTCATTTACATATTGTCCATGGTCCGTGGCTGCTTCTGTACTACCACAGTGGGGCTGAGCAGTTACTACAGAGACCACGTGGCCCACAAAGCCTAAAATACTTACTCTCCGGCCCTTTATGGAAAAAGTATGCCAACTCCTGTCCTAGGGGCTTCCAGGGAACAAGGAGATTGGAAAACCCTATTGTCAAGATCAAGAAGCTTGTCATTTCTCTGAACGCGGCGAAACACGCAACAGAGAAAAAGGTATTCCACATCATAGTTTTAAAGGATTTCCCATCCTCTGGCTCTTACCCTTCGTCTCCTGAGGCAAACTCCTTCTGACCAAGTGTGCCCGGCCCCCACGTCCGTCCCTTCTTCTTGGGGGCCCTCTTCTCCTCCTCTTCCCCCTCCTCCTTGGGGACGACACAGCTCCGTCCCCAGGTTTTGCTGCTTTCGCCTGGTGTCACTGTGAATAACAAAGGTCGAATGGGAGCTGGAAAGCAGAGAGGTCCCCCCAAACTAGCCTCTCCCCGACCGGACATGCACTCTCACATAACTGGAGCTGCGGGGGATAGTCAGACCTTGTCAAAAACTCAGTGCCCGAGTGGAGCCTGCCAGGTAAGTAAAGGAGTTCCCAGCCAGCACTCACTCAGTGCTTTCAAAGTACCAAACGTGAGAAAACCTCCCAGATTCTCCCGAGTCCAGCATAAAGTGGGCACTCAGGCCAGCCAGTCACCAGAGCTCCAAGCAGACCTGACTCCGGGAACATGTTTTGTTGCCGGGGACTGGCTTGGCGGGGGGGGCGAGGTGGCGGGTGAGGAAGTAGGTGAGAGATAAGGGGTAAGGAAGATGCAGAAGTGAAGACATTTTGGTAAGAAAGTGCTGGAAAGGAAGAAAGTGAGGAATTCAACACTGTGGAGAAGGAAGTCAGGGGTAGGAGAGGGGGAAGGAACAGGCCTGGAGAAATGTAACAGATAGGAGAGGAGGTGCCTTCTTCTGACCCTGATACCTTAGAGCAAGGGTTGAAAGCCAAATGCTTCAGAGACTGGCCTTATATCATAAATGGATGGAGTGACCCAGTTCCCAGAAAACAGGGAGTTGAGGGGACTGAGGCAAAATACAGAGCGTACGGAAAAAAAGAATCCACTGGTTTGATTTGATTTTTCAAGGAAAGCCAGAAATCCAGGTCTTGGGGGGGGTTTTGACGAAATCTCTCTATCTTTAAATTAGGGCATACAACACACTTTACATATATGCATATATGTGTGTCTGTATAAGTTCTTTTTAATAAACACCGTCATAAAATAAAATTGGTTCGGATTCGGCCTATCACAAAGTAGCTGGCAAGTTTACCTTGGAACCTACACTTTGACAAAGCCCTTTCCTGGGAAGCATGGAAAAGAAAAACCATGATGCCCCAAACATGGCAGCGAGGGCACAAGGTCCCCAGGCCAGGGTACCTTCATCGCATCCCAGATTGCTTTGTAATCCACTAAAGAGCCCGCTGGTACCCACAAACCCCTTTGCTGGTGTCTCACTAAGAGTGAAAGGGTCAAGGTCATGGAGAGACGAGGCGGGGGGTAAGGGTCTGCGTACACATGTGCGTGTATATACATATTGTGGAGGAGAGGTGGCAGAGTTATGGACGGAGCCAGCCTGGACCAGCTGGTGGCTGGACAGAGCAGGGGACAGGTGCCCCTGGTGTGTTCTGGCCCCAACTAATTTGGGAAACAGCCTCACACTGGATGGCTCGCAGGCGAGGGATGATGGTGGGGCTCGCAGGAGGGCTAGAGCGGCTGTTGATGAGACTCTTCCTTTTATCCATGGTGGGCGAGGCCTGTACCGTGAACTTGTGCTGGAAATCTGCTTGGGGAAAGACAAACAGATGCGTGTGCATTAGGATTTTCCCATTCTCAAGTCCCTATGAGC
Source organism: Aethalodelphis obliquidens (assembly GCF_003676395.1). Taxonomy (NCBI): domain Eukaryota; kingdom Metazoa; phylum Chordata; class Mammalia; order Artiodactyla; family Delphinidae; genus Aethalodelphis; species Aethalodelphis obliquidens. Next base: position 43,606,474 of record NW_020837954.1, read on the forward strand.
TACAAGGATATATACTGCAACACAGGGAATACAGCCAATATTTTATAATAACTCTAAATGGAGTAGAACCTTTAAAAAGTGTGAGTCACTATGTTGTACACCTGACACTTGTGTAATATTGTACATCAACTATACCTCAGTTAAAAAAAAATTCCTATGAGAGAACTGACACTTCCTGGCAGACTTGAGGGACAGGCCCTATTTCCTGAGAAGCTCCTTTTCACCTGGGAAATGTTCTCTTTCAGAATCATTTCTTTTTCCCATAGGGACATGGCAAGATGGACGTATGAAGAGAAGGAAACTTCATTACCCAAGTGAACTTCATCATATCGTTTCCATAAACCGTCTATATAATGTACATATGTCTATATAATGTATATAGGTGTAGCAAGTACGTGCTTAGAATAGTTTTTAAAAATATCATGAGACCTTGTCGATTATTCTAGGAAATCTAACTTAAAATTCTCCATCTCATACAGTCTATCCGTACACGCCTCCTTTTCTCAGGGATCAAAGCAGGGAGACGGATGCTCCTCGATAAGTGCGGGGTACCAGGACTAACCCACAGAACCTGGGGAAGTGAGGGAGATGCGGTTAATGGTCCAAATTCTGATGTATTCCAAAGGCATTTACAGCGTACATGAGGAATGTAAAATGTACATTCTCTGAGTTTCTGAGCTTCGTTCTCCCCATCTATCAAAAGGCTATAAAAAAGATCTGCACGTTTGCACCTAGGTCTCCCCTCTAGACTGTGATCTCCCTGTAGGGGAGCTCCATGGCTTTTCTATCTGCTTCCTTAGCACACAGCAAGATGCTGGCACGTGCCAGATGCTCCAGAGGTGCTTAAAGACTCTGTGTTGCCTGAAAAGAAAAAAATGTGCAACGACACATTCGCTGAATTTCACGAGGTGGATTCTCTTGTCTGTACCTAAGCCACCATCCCAGTGCGTAAAGTCATCCACTACTACTCCTATTATGCCATTTCCCCTTGGTTCCTTGTACTTCTAACAAGCTTGCTTCCCGGGGCCTTACAGACTCAGAATACAATGAACTTTATTTACATAACACACACTTGAGTACTTACCTCCCTCCGTGGGTACGTTACGCCCCACAGAGATTCTAATTCATAGTTTCATATTTCTTTGCATTTTCCCAAGGCTGTACCTGCTGCAAATGTACCTTTGTTCAGCTAATGGTTTCTGAAAGGTTATGTGTAAATCAAATCCTTAAACGTTCATCCTAATCTCAACCGCACACAGAGAGCTAATTATTTACAGAAACCCTGAGATGAGTTATTTTGCAGACTCACACGCACGTACACACATACCCTGGGATTCTTTTCCCCCAGTGACATATTCCTTCTCCAGGTTTGCCTATAGTGAGATGTGCCTGTGTGCACGGCCGTGCTACTCGCAGCCTGCAGCCAGGCCTGTCACACTCACGGCCTTCCCCTCATATTCTGTGTGTAGTCAAACTACAAAATCCCCCCGGAAGGCGGAAGCTTTCCATCAGGCCAGGCTTTCCACGGAATAGAATGGACCTTCCTAAACCAGCTCCGTGATGAGCCCTGGGGTCTCACGTTTCTGAGCTCAGTCCCTGGTTCCCAGAGAACCCCTGCCACACCAGCCCCTCGGTCCACGCCCACCTCCCCCAGGTCCCCGGACACCAACCGGAAGGGAGGCTGATGCGGTTTCCATCCTTGAGCTTCAGTCGGTTCTTCCTGAACTTGCCCTTGCGTTTCTTGACCCGGGGCTTCTCCTGGCACAGCTGGTGGATGATGATGTGGAGCTCCCGCTGCAGGATGTCGATCTCCCGCTCGGCCAGCTCCCGCTCCCGGCGCCGCAGCAGCTCCTCCTGGTTCTTCTGCTGGAGTGCGGCCCGCGTCAGCTCCTCCTCCCAGGTGTGCAGCTCCTGCCAGGCAGGTAGAACCATGGCGGGGGTGTGTGTGGCAAGTGGGCCGTGCAGAGGGGGCTCGCCCCTGGGGCGCCAGTGCTCACAGCAGCCTGGACAGCTCTCCTCGGACACCCCACGCTTCAGTCCCCAGCGGAGGTGGGGGCTCAACAGCTGGCTGGAAAAGGAACACCTGACCACCGCAAACGGAGGCCAGGCAGCCTCCGAAGAGCCGTCCTGAGGATACAGCTCGAGGAGCCACAGGCCAAGCCCTGGAGACGGGGGCTGATAGTGCCCTGTGCCCCTTGATTGACTGATTAAAATTACCTGTGACCAGGACAAGCGATGGCGTTTGGGTGGAAAATATAATCATATACTCAAAGTTTACAGATTTGGTTCTATTTTGATTTTTTCTTTCTGTTACATAAAGGAAAGTTTTTTAAAACCAGAGCCAACTTACTGTGATCTAGCTTAAAATGTGCATGCTGTGAATGAATCACCCTCCAGGCATCGCCTAACATTCAAATGAAAATAAATAGATTTCCAGGGTGGCTGTTCAAAAGGTTCGTGAGGCGCGTCATCTAAATCTTTGTTCACTTGGTGAGTGAATCCACTGAGCGTGTGGTTTAAACTGGCACCTTATCTAAAAGGACAACCCTTTGCTCTGGAAGGATGGGGACAGCACAGCAAAGAGAAGAGGGAACATTTCCTGAAGTCTTTGCCAGGCACTTTCTCTAGAAGGTGGGCAGAACCTCTTCCCTCCCTCCCCTTTTTCCTCCTGCATGAATTTACAAAGGAGCTCACCATGGAATTCCTGGAAAGAGGTGGGGGCTTATGGCATCAGGAAATAGGAGAGAGCCCAGGAAAGAGAACAAAGCATACGTATAAAATTTAAACATGTGGACTCTAAACTGTTAACACTGGTTACCGCAGGCCTAGGATTGAAGTCGGGTGGAGGCAGAGGACTAAAACTTAAGAAGCTTTCATGTCAACAACCTGAGAGAACCATGTCTAAAAAGGGAGAAGTTTTCTTCAATAAAGTAGCCAGAGCAACACTTCTGTGGCTGAAGTTCAAAGTTCTCAATGAAATGCTCCCCTATAAGAAGTCATTCTGGACTAGAACAAACTATAGAAATGGAACCCAGGGCTAGAAAATAGTATGTGAACACATATCGGGGAAGCAGAGCAGCGGGCAGAGAGCAGAAGAGAAAACAAACAAAATGGGAATAAAGTATTCTGATGAAAGGAGTTTTCCGTTCAACTTGCCTTCTATTCTCAAGAGTATATGAAAATGACCATAAAAATGATAGAAAGGAGAAAAATGAGAAGAGGATGAGCACCTTGAAAGTTGTCTGGTACGTGGTAGGTCCTCAGTAGTTGCTGATTAACTGCTGAGTCGATGAATGAATGAGAGAAAGAAGGAGGAGGAGAGAGAAGACAATTTTATAAATGCAGGTCCTTCTTTATGGGAACACGGATTCATCACAGTGCCTGAGAAATGAGCTTGAACTTTTGAACTTCTCCTTCTTTGATGAAATAAGCCCCAAAGATTAACTGTTGTGCGCCCTCCACCTCCTTGGCTTCCCGGTCCCACTGCTTTGTTTTCACCATCAGAACAAAAACACATCAAAGATTCAGAAAAATTATTCCTGGTTGGTTATTTTGCTGCTAAATGGGAAAGCTGAAAATTAGTTCGAGCTAATCTCAGCCTTCCTAAGTCCTCTCTCCTGCATGCTCTTGTCTAAGGGATGACTTGGGTTTAAGCTCCTTCCTTTAAGGGAACTTGAACCCCAGCCCAGAGACCAATCCATCCTCGCATACACAGAAGCAGCAGTAGGTTGAGACAACCTGAAGAGTGAATCGTATGGGAAAACAGGACATTTATGGAGCCCTCAACTATGGTACCATATACCTGGAAACCCTCCAGCGTGGTATATCCCCTTCTTGCGAAACACCTATTTGGGTATCAACTCCATAGTATACAAATCACATCTTCCACATACAATGATTTAAGAGGAATCTCTCCAGAGAGAAAGCTAATGAGCTTTCTTGCCCAACTCCAAGCCTTATAATGGAGAGGTATCACAGCATGGGTGTTAAAGGCAAGGACTCTGGAACAAAGTAGCTGATTTGTGGCCTTGAGCAATTAAAATGGGCATCACATGTTATATGGAGTTAACAGCACCAATATCACAGGACTGTAATACATCAGGCAATTATTACCTTATTATGCAAGATTATGTAAGAATTCATATAAATCACTCATAACAGAGCATGGCAAATAGCACATGCTCTACAAATGTTAGCTATTACGAGAATTGCTTTGACTTTTTCTAGTAACTACCTCCTGACAAAATCCAACTTTCATTTTTCTTACTGGCTGGTACCCTTATAATTCCATCAATCAAAAGAAATAACCACGGAACTATATTCAATATCCTGTGATAAACCATAATGGAAAAGAATATGAAAAAGAATGCATATATATATAATATATAACTGAGTCACTTTGCTGTATAGCAGTAATTAACACAACATTGTAATTCAACTATACTTCAATAAAAAATAAATTTAAAAAAAGAAAAAGAAATAAGCAGGAGTCAGTGATTCAGCAATCTCAAAAAAGGCCAGGAACTCTGGGGTTCTTCTAGTTGGAATAGAACTAGTAATTGGAACAGTCTCTTTTAATCATTCTGCTCAATGGTCAGTACAGATCCACCCCTCTCTCCCCCTGGGTCCTTAAAGAATTGTCATAAGCTCACTGCATCCCCCTGCAGAATGCTCCCTGACTTGCCAAACAGCACAAGGATTGCTATGTTGCATCAAAAGAGTTATATCTTCAAATCAGCTCCAGAAATGATTTTTAAGTCCTTTGTTTAGGGAAACGATGATATTGGCAAGAAAATGGTTTTGGAATCAGAAGACCCCAGTTCAAGATTCTGCCTCCTCACTTACCAGCTGTGTGACTTTAGACAGACACTGACCCTCAGCTCTGAGATGAAAAAGTTAATAACACCTGCCCTACATGCTGGCAGCAGGGGCCATAAGACTCCTGGATGAAATGGGTGAAGAGGTCTCATCAGACCTTAAGTGAAAGAAGTGGGAAGCCATAAAGATAATTTTAGATTCTACTATTATTATACTGCTTCCCAAATTTCCACAGAGGGGAGTGAGAAGGGAAAGAAGAAATTAACCAAGTCTATCCATGGACATCCCTCGGGCCCCTAGCCACTGGCCCCGCAGGATAAACAACAGAACTACTTTGATTAGCTTCCTCTGTGTGATGCTGACTGCTAGCCAGACACTACGGGCATAGAGAGGGGCCATTTAAGGAATGGTCTCCAAAACAAAAAGGCAAATGGGCTACGGGTCTCTGAACTCCTCAGTTGGTTCAGTCTTTGAGCCCTTTTCATAAAAACATGAAAAATGCCAAACAACTTCAGACTCATGGTATTTTTAGCCCCTATGGTGTTTCTGATTCTGATCCCCAAAGACACTGGCAGGATGTTCTGATAATTGCTCTCAGTATTGAAGTATCCCTACATCCAGTTAAACCCCTTCTACAAGTCCACTGCAGAACAAAGAAAGCTTTCTAGAACGCTCTCGTATTTCCAGCCGGCGGGGCGAGACACCCTGCTGGTACTTGCCCAGCCGTGCTCCTCCTCCAGTTTGGACAATAAAGTAGATACTCTGCAAGGACAGCTTTGGATTCATGACTCCCCCCACTTATTCCTGCCACATCCCAAAAAGAAAGAAAACTTCTCCATCGTTTCAGGTCACACCTGAGGCCTGGAGAACTCTCCATGTTAAAGCCAGGAAGGAAAAAGCTGCTCTGTTGCCACAAACCAAGCAGGAACGTGGTCGTGTCAGAACCGGTCCAGAGGCCCCAGTGGAGAAGATCCACTAATTCAATGCATACCTTTTGCTTCTCTTTCTTACCTTTTCTTTGGCCCTGAGTTGGTCAAACATCTCCTGAATCTCATGTTTCCAGTCATCTTGCAGGCAGTGGAAGGAGTCCTTGGGCATTTCAAAGAAACCAGACTCCTCTATGGTAGTTAGCTGGTCCAGGATATTCGTGAAAGATGGTCGTGAATGGGGGTCAGGATTCCAGCAATCTGCATGGGGCACAGGAGTCAGCAGGAAGCATTAGCGGACAGAGGCAAATGTAAGATTTAGGGTATGACGTGACCTCATTTGACAGAAAACCACCTCTCATTTCTCCTTCCAGAAATAGAGACTGGGACTTAGGGAACCCCAAACAGGGCTCAGGAAGTAAAGCAATCTGCCCAACATCACAATCACCAACAGTGAAGCTGGAAACCCAGTGCAGCAGCTCTGCACCCATTCCATTCTCACTATTGATTTCACACAGGTAAGGCAAGTCCAAAGCGTTTTCCTGCATGAACTACAGCTACCACAGTTTATCAAGTTACTACACGATTCCAGTCCTGACAATGGGTAACTACACCTTGGGCCCCAATTTCCCATAAATAAATGAGCTACCCTTCCCCAACTCAATGAGCTGATGAGAAGGCAAGGATGAAAAGCATGGGAGTCAGGAAAAGTGAATTCTATCCACTCTCAGCTGAGCCACTAACCAATGGAGTGACCACCTATCCATTTAACCTCTCTCAGCTTAGGATGTCTCACTGACAAAATCATAGGGCTTGCCGAGGTGAATTTTAGAATTCCTTTCTTCATAGATCTTCATTTCTATATGTAAGACACTCAGAGGTCTTGAGATAAAAGCTGCTATACCTTCTTACTTTGGATTAAATAATAATATTCTGAAGCACTGGATAGCAGCCTTCAGTTTCTAAGCGACGTTCTGCAGTCACTAGATGGACAGAAGGGACATCGGTGACACCAGTGTAGCAGGGTGCTGACATCATCTTGTAGTAGCTCTTCCAACCATCTTCAGGATTCCTCCCTGACTGACTCATACTTCACCTCCTCTTTCAGGTACTGACCCTGCAGAACTGGCCACAATCTATCGAGTGCCAATAGAAAAATAAATGGTCTCCAGTTTTGTTCCAGCCAGGGGGCACTCACCTTCCATGAGTTTGGCAAAAGGTTCCGGGCATGTAGAAGGAATGGGAAGGGCAAGCTTGTTCATGGCCACTCCATAAGCGACTGCTAAGCCATCGATTCCTCGGAAGGGCACCTCACCGGTCAGGAGCTCCCAAAGCAGCACCCCATAGCTAAGGAGAGGAAGAAGACAGAAGCCGCACCATGAACCACAGGTGCAACTTCATGCAAATATCTCGCGAGGCTTTGACGAGCATCCCACAGCCTCTCTGACATGTAGGGAGACTAACAAAACAAGTACTGCTATAATATAAAAGGGAGACCATAAAGCCTACCGGCTATAAGCGAAAACTCTGGAGTCGAGCACACTTGGTCTTTTTCCTCAAATTCCTTATGTGTGAAGTGCAAATAACACAAGCAGTCTGACAAGGCTGTCATGAAATGAAATGCACTGCTCTAGTGTTTTAATCAGTGCTCAAGGGCCACGTCTATTTTGTGGTTGCTATTGTGAATGTAATAAACTGGGAGGAGAGGCAGGCTTCTGGGAATACATTTTTTCCTGCTTTAAGAAAACTTCAGCTTAAGTCACAGATACATTACTTTTTATTTTTTTAAATTTTATTGAAGTATAGTTGACTTACAATGCTCTGTTTAATTTCTGCTGTATAGCAAAATGATTCACTCATACATATATACATTCTTTTTCATATTCTTTTCCATTATGGTTTATCACAGGATATTGAATATAGTTCCCTGTGCTATACAGTAGGACCTTGTTGTTTATCCATCCTGTATACAATAGTTTGCATCTGCTAATCCCAAACTCCCAATCCTTCCCTCCCTCACCCCCTCCCCCTTGGCAACCACAAGTCTGTTCTCTATGTCTATGAGTCTGTTTTTGTTTTGTTGATATGTTCATTTGTGTTGTATTTTAGTTTCTACATATAAGTGATATCATATGGTATTTGTCTTTCTCTTTCTGACTTACTTCACTTAGTATGATAATCTCTAGGTCCATCCATGTTGCTGCAAATGGCATTATTTCATTCTTTTTAATGGCTGAGTAACATTCCATTGTGTATATATACCACATCTTCTTAAACCAATCGTCTGTTGATGGGCACATGGGTTGTTTCCATGTCTTGGCTATTGTAAACAGTGCTGCTATGAACATAGGGGTACATGTATCTTTTCGAGTTATAATTTTGTATGGATATATGCCCAGAAGTGGGATTGCTGGATCATATAGCAACAGATACATTTTTTTTTAGCTTTATAAAAGCAGAGAGATGACCACTCGAAACAAACATATTTTGCTCCTGCGAAAGATTTCTTTCAGTGCCCACTATGTTGAATAGATTCCTGCCCCCGTCAGCGTGAGTGCATCCTTAACGGTGACCTCTGTCTAATTCAAAGGGGAAAGTTTCACAAAAGGGTGGACTGCATCGGTAGAGCAGAGCAGCGCATCAGCTGTGAGGGCTTCAAGTTCTTTCCCTACCTTTCAAGTCCACATGAAGAATTTCTTTTCACACGTTCTGTGCGTTAGGGAATGGGGAGCACAAAGCTTACGGAATAATTATTCTATGAATTCACAATCAGAACCAGGCAAACTCATGTAGTGTTTAATCCTTCCAGGAATAAGTCAGGACCAGAAACCATAAGGCCATGAACAGTTGGAAGAGGGCCTCTCCTTATATTTTCAACACAAGGCTCAATTTTTTGGTAATACTCATCAGTAGTTTACAACCAACAAGAAGACATATTTATTAAAAAATAATAATAATAAACCCAGCAACTATTCGATCATGGTACCTTGTATGTGCAGCATGCTAAGACATTTACAAACATGATCCTCAATCCCTACAACAAACCTGCAAGATAAGTATTATCATTTTGCAGATGAGGAAAGCAAGTTTTAGATAGGGTTAGCAGCATATATTAAGGGCATATGTGGAGTAAGTCACGGTGGACCTGGACCAATTCTCAATTCTTTCTCCCTAGAATGCCCTTTGACCAGTTCTCTGCTTGGTAAACTCTACTAATCATCTCTCAAGATATGATTCAAATGTACCATCATTTATTCACTCATTTTAAACATCTATTAAATATTTACTATGCATCAAACCCAATGCCAAGAACTGGGATACAGGATAAAAAAACACAGATCTTATCCACAAAGAGACTACCAAGAGGAATAGAAAAAGCATCAATTAGAATATGGAAAGAGGAGTCACAACAGAGATACTATGACAGCACAAAGGAGGGTCACCTACACCAGACCAGGACGGAGGCAGGAGGTAGCTGAACACTGAGTGAAACTTTGCTAATTGAGGGAGGAGCCAGGGCTCCAGAGACAGGGATCAGAGAGCACAACAGCATGGGCTTGCCCTCAAGGGATCCCATGGCATGGCCTGGCATGGCTCCAAAGGAGAGCAATGTGCCCACCAATGTGCCAGGACATCCCGGGGGTCTCTACAGAGGGACCCTCGGAGTGGACTGGCCAGTGTCCTTGGACAATGGCTTTCCCCGAGTGAGTCCTCCAAATACTATCATTTTCTTTATGTATTTTGACAGGAAAAAAAAAAAAAAAGCCTAGTAGACTGGTAGTTGCAGGTCTTGTCTTGTCCTGACAAGAAGGTGGATCTTAGTCTGAGGCTGATGGGAACAACTGGACACTTTAGGAAGCCTCCTGACACCACAGCATGTTACTCAGCCCTTGTTTGCGCTGTCAGGTATTCTAGTTGTTTGTTTACCAGTCTGTGGGCTCCTAAAGGGCAGGGACAGTAGTTCCTAATCTTTGCATTCTCAGGGTCTTGCCCAGGCTCTGGGATGCCTAGGCCCTCACATCATGAATGAAGTGGTGGGTGGGTGTAAGAGTGAGTGTGTAGTCAGATGGTCCTTCAGGCTGCCCTGGGTGCCCCAGAGTAAGCCCCAAATATCATCAAGAACTATACTAGGACACTTCCTGCCAAACCTTTCACGTGACTTATCCAGACAGCAGTCGTGCTGGGCAGCGTCCACCAAGTGACCTCTACGAGCTCTCAGCATTGCTAACTAGATTCCCGGTTACAGAGACTCCCATCTTCAGTTGCCTGCTCTCGGCATTACTGCCCACTTCCACCCTGAGGAACAAAAACTCAAGGTTCCCGAAACCCCTTTCTTCCATCCAGGCAAAGACAATCGGTGTCCCAAGCCTAACCACCTGGAAAGACAGGGTGTTTTCGAAGATCCAAACACGCGTCCTGTTTGTGTCCTGGCGTTTCCTCTGTGATGGTGTTTACACTGAGCTCTACTCCGTGGAGATGTCTCAGGCCACCTGGAAGGGAAAGAAGCCAGGGACCCTCCCCTCCCAGCTTCCACAAGGGCAGCTCTGCTCTCACCTGGCTTGGTCCTTTGTTAATGGGCATTCCGTTCCATTTGAAGGGCTCTACAACTAGGAAAAGTGGGAGAAGTGCTACTCAAGAAAGACTTAGACAGACTTGAGTCGAATGCCTGCTTTACCACTTACAGCCGTGGGACCTTAAGAAAGCCAAGTTCACCTCTCCAAACCTGTTTCCTCATCTGTGTAACAGAGACAGCAATCCCTACCTCATAGAAGAGCTGCAAGGTAAGAATAACAATAACTACCCCGCATCCTGAAACCGCCATCTATGGCTCGTAAACACCGTGTGCTTCCCTCTCGGAAAGGCCTGAAATGAGAATGTGGCTGGGGAGAGCCGTGCCGAGGGGTACCAGCATTCAGGGAAGAAGGCTTTCTGGGGATGACTAAACCAGTCGAAGTGTTCCTCTGCCAGCGTTCCTCTGTATTTTTATAACAGAAGGTGGGTGATGTAAATGAAGGCTTGCTGCTCCTCTGTCAGGAACAGAGTCCAAAAAGGGGGCTGGAGAAACACACATTAGATGGATCTGAGCCTCAGGGAGAGGTGGACAGGAGAAGTCCACATGATTCACCTCAGGTTTAGCCTACTTTCTCGCCCTCCCAGGGTTAAGAGAAGGTCAAGAGGTCTGTTCAAGACTGTTTACAAGCAGCCTTGAAGTACCAGCTCAGCTAGAACTCTGCCTCGGAGTCCCTTCCCCCCAGAGAAGTACCAGAGCCCACAGTGCTGCCAATGATTTCCCAAGAGTCAAAGCCTGAACCCAACCCTCAGAAATGCTCCCAGAGGTGCAGTCATCTTTTCCACTGTTTGATAATATCACATGTGGGAGAGGGATGTTTTATTTTTTTCAAAATGAAGAAGAGCCCTAGAGTGAATAGCAACCCTTCCCAACCGAAGGTGCAGCAATTCTGTACCTGTGCTGGGCCAGGGCTGTTTTTCTTATTAACCTGCATGGACTTTAAGACTGTCAACTCAGGGACCCACCCTCCAAAAGCAGAGGGTGTCCCTTGAATGGGCTCCTGCACTTGGTCATCAGCTTGTGAGCCCACATCCCAGGAACCAAGCTGACTGTTTAATAATCTTTGGCAAAGACAACTGAACTACCATATGTGAAGGTACTCTGTAAACTGTTAGGTAACACACAATTTACTATTCTTGCTGTTAACCAGACCCTCATTCAAAATGACAACATATTTACTAACTTATGTATAAATGTGTATGTTAATATATTTATTGACATAATAAATACTTATTAACATGGCAATATGTTCATGCTCTGTTACATTCAAAAAGCAGCTTACAAAATAGAATGATCCCATTTTAAGGGATGGGTGGGTGATCACAGGAACAGGAATAAACACACCAAAATGTCAACACAGATTATCTTTAGAAGTGCGTTGTGGGTGATTTTTTTTCTTTCCTTTTCTTTTTCTTTTTTTGTTTATTCATATTTTCTATTTTTTTCTATGGTGAACATGTTTTCCTTCCGTAATTTAAAAAACGTAAAATGATTAATTAACAAAATGCCTCCACCTCATCCTACACGCGACAGGCAGAGAGTCGCCGTGGGACGATGGCCTCTGGCTGTCACCAGTGCCCTCCCTGCACAACACAACCAAAGGGCAGGCACTGCTTTTCTTGAGGGGGTCTGGGCCATTCTTATCTTACGCTCCACCACAGCACAGAGGAGGCCTAGAGAACTCTACTCGAAGAACAGTGAGACAAACTCAGCTGGCCCTGGGCACCCACCAACTGCAGAGGCCCAAGGCCCTGCATGAGCTCCAGGAGGGGAGTGGGAGGGAAGGGGCTTGGATTCAGGCTCAGCCCTGTACCTGACACTGAAGCCATACCCTTACCTTACACACTCAAGGCCCATAAGGTAGAAGCAAGATAGAAATAAAATGATACGTGGAAGACACCAAGCTTGTTTTGCAGAATACCAGGGAAACCACAGATATGCAGACAACCTGCTGACAGCCCCTTCAGGCACACTGAGGGACTAGGACAACCAATGGTGAACTTTGATAGTGAACTTTAGACATCACAGGCTGAAAATCCACCCCATGTAACATAGGAAACCCCCCTGAATTTGCACATGCAACCCATGAAGAGGCAAGAAGAACAGTTGAGCCTGGGCAGAGAACTCCAGAAACGTACAAATTACTTTCCACCGACCATTTCCCAGCACCCACCGCCCCCGCCTCTTATTCCCTACTTCCATGATAAACATCCTGCTCAACAGCTGATCAACTGGGGAGACATATCTGAGCATTGCCTCCTGCCTCCTTGCTTGGCCACCCTGCAATAAAACCTTTTTCTCTCTGCAAAAGACTGTTGCCTCGGTGTCTGGTCTTTCCATCGTACAGCGGGAAGCAAGTCCACTTGCTTGGTCATAACAGAGTAAGTATGTATTCAACAAACATTTCTTGGAGGAATAAATGCATTACAAGTCAGTCTGGGAACCAGCTCTGTCCCGAGTTCCTAGACATGCTTTGGCCCTCTTGGGACAGGCTGCTGGGTCCCAGGCATGGTGGGCCAATCACCCTGGAAGAGGGCGCCCAAAGCGCAGGAGTAAGAGTATATAGATGGTGACGTGGCTAAAAGCACAGAGTTTCAAGAGACACATGTCTAGTTCAAATCACAGCTTTACCTCTACCACCTGGGTGAACCTAGGCAACTGATTTCAATCATCTAAGCCTTGGTTACCTCATCTGTAAAACAGAAATAATAATAGCTACTTTTGGAGTCATCTCCAAATTAAAGACAAGCTTCTTGCCATGGATAAGCTCTCTTTCCCTTTTTCTGTGGGATATAATTATTCTGAAGTCACTTTCACTCAGATGTAACCATTCAGAAAAGAATAACACGCCAAGGGATGCTGAAAGGACCTGAGTTCCTGAATGATCTCAAGGTGCAAAGCTGCCCCACCAGCCTAGACAGGCTGGACTACTCTTGAAAAAGAAGTACATTTCTACCATCAGTAGGTCTCTTTGCAATAGCAGCTTAGCTTAATTAATACATTAACTAAGCTCATTAGCCTACAGTCAAGCAATGAAGTGTAGGTTGAAGCATATGAAACTGCTGCTTTTGTGGGTGAAAAACAGTTGAATATCAGGATACAGCTCAACCTAATGAGATCTAGTCAGATATTTTAAGGAAAGGAAAACTCTTTTCTTCACAATAGGTACTTCACCCATAATTAATGTGTAGTGAAATAAGATTCAATATACAGAAGCTATAAAACATCATTGAAAGAAATTAACGAAGGTCTAAATAAACAGGAAGATATCCCATGTTCATGGATTGAAAGACAATATTATTTAGATGGCAATACTCCCCAAAGTGATCTACAGACTTAACATAATCCCCATCAAAATTCTAGCTGCCTAATTCTCAGAAACTGACAAAATGATCCTAAAATTTGTATGGAAATTGAAGAGATGTGGAATAGCGAAAATAATCTTGAAAAAGAAGAAAGTTGGAAGACTCACACTTCCTAATTTCAAAACTTAGTACAAAGCTACAGTTCTTAAAACAGGTGGCACTGGCAAAATGGGAGACACATAGGTCAATGGAGTAGAACTGAGAGTCCAAAAATAAACTCTTTCATTTGTGGTGAACTGCTTCTTGACAGGGATGCCAAGACAATTCAATGAGGAAAGAAACAGTCTTTTAAACAAATGGTGCTAGGACAACTAGACAGCCACATGTAAAAGAATGAAGCCGGACTCCTACCTCACACCACATACAAAAATTAGGTCAAAATGGAACAAAACAGAACAAAATGGACCTATATGTAAGAGCTAAAATTACAAAACTCTTAGAAGAAAACATACGTATAAAACTTCATGACTTCGTTTCTTAGATATGACACCAAAAGCACAAGCAATCAAAGAAAAAACTGATAAACCGAACATCATCAAAATTAAAAATGCTTGTGTTTCAAAGGATACCATCAAGAAAGTGAAAAGAAAACCCACAGAATGGGAGAAATTATTTGCAAATCATGTATCTGATAAGGGACTTGTATCTGGAATATATAAAGAACACTTTCAACATAAAAATGGAAGGACATATAACCCAATTTTAAAATTGGCAAAGGATTTGAACAGATAGTTATTCAGAGAAGATATACAAATGGCCAATAAGCACATGGAAAGATGCTCGATGTCATTAGGGAAACACAAATCAAAACCACAGTGAGATATACCACTTCACATCCACTAGGATGGCTATAATAAAAAATAACAAGTGTTGAGAGGATGTGGAGAAATTGGAACCCTCCTGCGTTGCTCATGGTAATGGCTGTGGTAAGAAACTGTCTGGCAGTTCCTGAAAAGGTTAAATATAGAATTACCATATGAATCAGAAAATTTCACTCCTAGGTGTACACCATCCAAGAGAACTGAAAACATATGTTCACACAAAAGCATGTAAACAAATGTCCACAGCAGCATTATTTACATTAGACAAAAAGTGAAACAACCCAAATGTCCATCAACTAAAGAACAGACAAATTGTGGTATACCCATATGATGGAATATGATTCAGCTATTAAAAGGATGAAGTTCTGAAAAACATAGATGAACCCTGGAAACATTATGCAAATGAAAAAAGCCAGTCACAGAAGAGCACATACTGTATGATTCCATTTATATGAAATGTCCAGAAGAGGCAAATCCACAGTGACAGAAAGTAAATTAGTGGTTGCCAGGGGGTAGGGGGAGGGTAGGGGGTATGAGGGAACGACTACTAATAGGTATTGAGGGTTTTTTTGAGTGATAAAAAATATTCTGGAAATAGTCAGTGGTTGTCATGGGTTGAATGGTGGCCCTGAAAAGATATGTCCATGTCCTAATACCCAGAATGCTTATTTGCAACAGAATCTGCCCCAGAGTCTCTGGAGAGAGTATGGCCCTGCTGATACCGATTTCAGACTTTTGGCCTCTAGACTGTAAATTTGTATTGCTTTACGCCACCAGGTGTGTGGTAATTTGTTACAGCAGCCTTAGGAAACTAATAACAATGATGATCAATGTAAAACATTGTAAATTTACTAAAAACCACTGGCTTATACATTTTAAAAAGTGCACTTTACAGTATGTGAGTAATACCTCAATAAAGCTGTTATTTAAAATATACACACACAACAAGCTCACTTTACAACAAGTAAAATATACACACACACAAGCTCACTTTACAACAAGAAGCAACAACTTCATAGATGAAATACGATGATAATCTACAGTCCTTTCTTTTGCCTACCAAGGTGATGCTACTGTCTCACAGTCATGAGGATGCTTACTCTGTAGATGCTCATCCTCCCATCAGTGGGAGAAAGATTTTTAGATCCAACATGTCCTTGCGACCTCTTGGGCTGACATTAACTAAGGGGAACGGTTGGTCTAATCTTTGACTCTGCAGTTCTGGGCGCATGCTTGAGACCTATCTCTTCCCATTTCTATATCAATGCTCGACAGGCAAGACAGAGCCCTGACTAAAAGCTTAACTGGATAACTGGAAAGGATAATTTCCAGCCCACCCAGAAAAAAGAGACAGCACAAACAATACTCATCAGCTGAAGGGCTTATAGTGAGAACAAGTCCAACAGTAACAGCCACTGTTGCTAAGCAAGCCAGGGTGACCGTGGGGAAGGTCTCCAGGACTGTCTGGGTACCCTCACCACCCTGGAGGTCAGTACACACTGCCCCTAGAATCTCCTGGTCCTTCCTAGGGAGCAATCACCAACACAAAGGGGCCTACACAGAGGTGGTACTTGCCCCATAGCACTGGGGGGATTTCTGGCAGATGAAGGTGTTAGAAACTGTCCTTTGGCAACGTGGGATTTAGTGCGGATTGCTCTGAAGGGGTCACCTAGACCTACCTGGGGTGCCTGGGATTCTATGCAACCCCAATTCTCCAAGTCCCGAAGCATCTGTGCAGCCAAAATAGATCTGGGGGGCGCTGACCCTGCACCTCTGGACCTTACCTCCACACGTCGCTGCCTTTGGAAAACATGGAGGCACGAATGACTTCAGGTGCCATCCAGGCATACGTCCCTGCTGCGCTCATCTTGGTGGTTCGGTGCCATTCCCGAGCCAGGCCAAAATCGGTGATCTTCAGAACCTTTTTGCTCAGGTCTCCGTTCTCCACCTTCTGGAGGATCAGTACTGGGCAAGGAAAGGAATACAGAAGAAACCAGAGTCTGCGTGAATCACGGGGAAACCACACAATACAGAGCCCTCCCGCCATCCTCTTGTCCTCTCCTGCAGGCTCCATCGTGTGGCTCCTATGGGTGGGTGGTGGGAGCCGCCATCTTTAAACACCTAGGATGCATCCATTTTGGTGCCAAGTATTTTACAGGCATTATCTTCAACCCTCGCAACAACCTTATGAGGTACATACGACTGCCGTCGCTGCTCTACATACAGGTGAGGACACTGAGATACAGCACCACTAAATAAATCTTCCAAGACCACTCAACTAATAAGCCAGGGCTGAAACCCTGGCAGCCTGGCTGGAGAGCCTTCCCTGCTGCCATGCCACCATATGGCCCACTCACAGCCCACCCTTCTGAGGAGCGGCTACCCGGCCTTCCTGACTTCCAGGCCGCCGCTGGGCTTTGAGCACTCTCACAGCACCAGGAGTGGAGGTTGCCTGCTGGGCTTTTAAGGTTTCCGACAGTGTCTCAACAGTTTCCACGAACCTCTCCACGTGACTTTATTTATAGTCTTAAGAAAGCATGTCTTAGTTTCAGGTGTCCAACACTGTTAACCAACTATCCTCCAATATAAAATAAAAACTAAAGAAAAAAAAGCATGTCATTTGGGCAGAGATTTTCCCTTAATCCAGGAACTCAGCAGCACCCACTGGGGAGTGGCTGACAGGCTGGAGGTCAGAGGGCACACACGCTGAGGCTCACCCAACATGACGGCTCCAGCGAGAAGCATGCCCTCGTGGGAGCCAACCTCCCCCCAAAGAGCAAAAACGCCCGTCGACTAAAGTGCTGTAAGCAAAGGCCAGAAACCCTGCCTGAGTCGGCAGCAAGCGAGCTCCTGGGATACGAGGAGGCCGAGCCTCCATCTCCACAGGTGGGACAGTTCCAAGGGCCCTGGGTCAGCACCACCTCTGTGGGCCAGACGCTGAGCCGTCGGGAGTTCAGAGCTCTGTACATGGGATTTCAGGGAAGGAAGGAAGATTCTCTCTGCCACTCAAGTCTAAATGGGGAGAGTGGGGTAAGGGGGCTGGATTTGGGGGCAAGAGCCGCAGGGAGTCCCTCAAGTCACACGACGGTACTTTTCTCTTCCTGCTCCCCCAAACCCCGCCCCGGCACACGTCCACTGAAGTGTTACATAATGAAAGGACGTGGGCCAAAGATCTCTACGTCCTACATGCTTCCCAGAACATCAGCAGTAAAGAGGGATTACAAGCAGCTATAGGGCTGGAAGCATAAGAGAAGTCAGTGCCAGCCACTCCCTAGATCTAATGGACTAAGCCTCCTTCCTCCACACCCTCCCCCCTGCTCCCCTGACACACCCCGCCTGCTCCAAGCTTCCAGCATCCTGATGGGTCCAAGCCTCTAAAAGCTTGGGCAGATGAAAACGAACAAACAAAAAACAACTTCCTATATCTCATCTAATCACAAAACTCTTTCCAGATTCTTCTGTGCCTCTCTCCCCTTCTCTGCGGGTAGACAGATAACGGACTGACATGCATTCAGACTGCTGGGGAAGTGGCACCACAGAAACCCACCATGCCCTCTGCAGTGGCGGCAACCAGCTGCTGAGCATTTCCCTGAGTCGCCCTTAAACGGAGGATTCAGAGAGAGCCTTTCCCCTTACAGATCTAATGGGGCTCAGTCCTGTCACCCGAGGCCTCCAGGTGGCTGGGACAGGGTGAGGTAGGAGGAGGGTAACAGTTTCACGATGCTGTAAGGGTCCAGCTGAGCTTTCTCAGAGCCTCTGCGGGAAAGGGAAGGCAGAGAGGTTTAGATTCTGCAACAGGAAATTGGTTTTTACAAATGGGATGGCATGCTGAAGATGATTTTTAAAATACATCAGTCTGTCAGATGGCTTAAGAGGGATGGCCGAAAGATGAAGACGGGGCAAGAACCAGCCCAGGGGCAGTCTGTCTAAACTGGAATGCATTTAGACAGTGCATGCCCAGCCCAGTTCCACCTAATCTCCATGACTCCCTGATGCCTTACATCCAGCTGACCTCAAACATTTATCCCAACAGGGTAAATGCCCCTGAAGGCATCTGAGTTAGAAAGCCCTGGCCTAGGGGGCCTGCCCCCAGCAAAGGAGAGCGGGCTATAATCCTGGCAGCTAGCAATTCCGGCAATGATTCTCAAGAACAGTGTCCTGAAATACATCTACCAAGTACGCATTACTATTAACAATTAAAGCAACAAAGTTTGTGAAAGCTTTACTTTTTTTTTTTTTTTGGAGATTTTAAAAATTGAGATGAAATTCACATAACGTGAAATTAACCATTTTAACATGAACAATTCAGTAGCATTTAGTACATTCACAACGTGGTACAACCATCCCCTCTACCTAGTGCCAAAACGTTTTCATCACCCCCAAAAAGGAAATTCCACACCCATTAAGCATTGTTCCCCATTCTCCCCTCTTCCCAGCCTCTGGCAACCACCAACCTGCTTCCTATCTCTATCGATTTACCTATTCTGCATATTTCATATAAATGGAATCATACAATATGTGACACATCTGGTTATTTCACTTAGCATGTTTCCAAGGTTCATCCACATTTTTGCTCATACCAGCACTTTACTCCTTCTTCTGACTGCATAATATTCAATCATATGTATATACCACTATTTGTTTCTCCTTCTGTCCATTGACAGACATTTGGGTTGTTTCCATCTGTTGGTTACTGTGAATCTACTATGAACACGTGTACACGTATACTTGTTTGAGTACCTGTTTTCAATTCTTTAGGAGTGGAATTACTAGTTTATATGGTAATTCTATGTTGAACTTTTTGAAGAATCAGCAAACTATTTTCCACAGCAGCTGAACCATTTTACGTTCCCATTAGCAATGTATGAAGGTTCCAATTTCTCCACATCCTCACCATACCTGTCATTTTCCTTTTTCTTATTATAGCCATTCTAGTGGATGTGAAGTGGTATCTCACTGTGGGTTTGATTTGCATTTCCCTAATGACTAACGACGTTGAGCATCTTTTCATGTGCTTTCTGGCCATTTGTATGTCTTCTCTGAAGAAATGTCTGTTGTTTTGTTGTTGAGTTATGAGTTCTTTATATATGCTGGATACTAGACCCTTATCAAATATGTGATTTGCAAATATTTTTCCCTCTCTGTAGGCTATCTTTTTACTTACTTGATAACGTCCTTTGATGTACAAAAGTTTTTAATTTAGATGAAGTCCACTTTATCTATTTTTCCTTTTGTTGCTCATACAGTACTTTTGATGTAATACCAAAGAGCTGTCAAATTCAAGTTCATGAAGATTTGCCCCTATGTTTTCTTCTAAGAGTATTACAGTTTCAGCTCTTACATTTAGGTTGTTGATCCATTCTTCTTTAATTTTTGTATATCATATGAGAGAGGGGTCCAACGCCATCCTTTTGCATGTAGATATCCACTTTTCCCAGTACTGTTTGTTAAAGGGGAAAGCTTTACTTTTTAAAACAGAGTGGAGCATAGTTCTCTCCAAACATGTTTTCCTGGGTAGGAGAGAAAGGTTATATTCACAGCAGCTTACTTATCTGTACCACTGCAGTGAGCCCATTCCAAGCTTCTACTGCTGACAAGCAGCTGCAGCAGTAACAAACTACTGTGCTTTACTTCTTGGAAAACGTACGGGTGTTTTATCAAAATCTGGTGAAGTCCATCAAAGTGTATTGTGTAAACCTCCCCTTTCATGGGGGGCAGTGGAAAAAATGCTGAAAACTAACAAATTCAAGTCAAGAGGGGACCAGCCAGGATAAGAGAAAGAGGGAGAAAAAGATGCATTTGAACTAAAATCCTAGTGATTAACCAGATACAGGGGCTTGATGGAGAAAGGAGACATCTCCCGCCTTTCAGACATGGGTGACAAGTAGAATGGTCGCGCCCCTGACTGAGAAGTTGAAAGACAAAGCCCATTTGAGGAAACCAAGTTCAGTCTGGGACATAATGGATTTAGGGTGACAGTAACAACAGTCAGTGCAGAACAGAAAAAAGAAAAGAAAAAAAAAAAAAAGAGCAGACAATCTAAATCCCAGGCTTGACATTTTCTATGTAACCCTGGGTAAGTTTCATAGACTCTACATCTCTATTCCTGCTTCTATAAAATGGGGATAAAGATTAAAGGCAATACAGTAATAAAGCACCTAGCAGAATGCCTGACACATAATTAGGAGCTCAGGACATTACAGCTATCATTACTACGATTACGACTAAGTGTCTCATACATAAGTGGAAACCATGGGGCTCCAAGTTCAAGGTATTGAGAACCCTGGTAGGAAGCCTGGCAGGCCCTGACACAAAATAACCATGTAATAAATTTTTACTGTATAAATAAATGGAATGGTTGATTAAATAATAATGATAGCTACCCATTATTGCTCATTTACTATGTACAGGCATACCTCGTTTTATTGTGTTTCACAGATATTGCATTTTTTTACAGATTGAAGGTTTGTGAGAACCCTGCACTGAGCAAGTTTATTGGCGCCATTTTTCCAACAGCATTTGCTCACTTCCTGTCTCTGTGTCACACGTGGCAATTCTCCCAATATTTCAAACTTTTTCATTATTATTACGTCTGTTGTGGTGATCAGTGATCTTTGATCTTACCGTTGTAATTGTTTTGGGGAACCACAAACCATGCCCACATAAGATGGAAACTTAATCGGTAAGTGCTGTGTGTGTTCTGATTGCTCCACCAACTGGCTGTTCCCCCATCTCTCTTCCTCTCCTCGGGCCTCCTTATTCCCTGAGACACAACAATACTGAAATTAGGCCATGTAAGAACCCTACTATGGATTCTAAGTGTTCAGGTGAAACTCTCTCACTTTAAATCAAAAACTCGAAATGATTAAGCTTGGTGAGGAAGGCATGTCAAAAGCCAAAAAAGGCCAAAAGCTGGGCCTCTTGTATCAGTGAGTCAAGTTCTGAATGTAAAGGGAAAGCTCTTGAAGGAAATTAAAAGTGCTACTCCAGTGAACACACAGATGATAAGAAAGCAAAACAGCCTTAGTGCCAATATGGAGAAAGTTTTGGTGCTCTGGATAGAATATCAAACCAGCCACAACATTCCCTTAAGCCAAAGCCTAAACCAGAGCAAGACCCTGACTCTCTAGGAAGGCTGAGAGAAGTTAGGAAGCTGCAGAAGAAAAGTCTGGAGCTAGCAGAGGTTGGTTCAAGAGGTTTAAGGAAAGAAGCCGTCTCCATAACATAAAAGAGCAAGGTGGAGCAGCAAGTGCTCATGTAGAAGCTGCTGCAAGTTATCCAGAGATCTAGCCAAGATCATCAATGAAGGGGGCTCCACCAAACAACAGATTTTCAGTGTAGATGAGACAGCATTCTATTGGAAGAAGATGCTACCTAGGACTTTCATAGCTAGAGAGGAGAAGTCAATACCTGACTTCAAAGCTTCAAAGGACAGGCTGATTCTCTTTTTAGGGGCTAATGCAGCTCGTGACTTTAAGCTGAAGCCAATGCTCATTTACCATTCCAAAAATCCTAGGGCCCTTAAGAATTATGCTACATTTACTCTGCCTGTGTTCTCTAAATGAACAACGAAGGCTGGATGACAGCACATCTGTTTATAACATGGTTTACTGATTACTTTAAGCTCACTGTTGAGACCTACTGCTCAGAAAAAGACTCCTTTCAAAATATTACTGCTCACTGACAATACATGTGGCCACCCAAGAGCTCTAATGGAGATGTACAATGAGATTCTTGTTGTTTTCATGCCTGCTAACACAACATCCATTCTGCACCCCGTGGATCAAGGTGCAACTTCACCTTTCAAAACTTAAAACTATTTAAGAAATACATTTCTTAAGGCTAGAGCTGCCATAGTGATTTCTCTGATGGATCTGAGCAAAGTCAACTAAAAACCTTCTGGAAAGGATTCAACATTCTAGATGCCATTAAGAACATTCATGATGTTCAAAATATCAACATTAACAGGAATTTGGAAGAAGTTGGTTCCAACCCTCATGGATGACTTTGAGGGGTTCAAGACTCGGATGGAAGAAGTAACTGCAGATGTGATGGAAACAGCAACTAGAATTAGAAGTGGAGCCTGAAGATGGGACTGAATTGCTGCAATCTCATGATAAAACTTTAACAAATGAGGAGTTGCTTCTTAATGGATGAGCAAAGAAAGTGATTTCTCGAGACGGAATCTACTCCTGGTGAAGATCATTGAAATGACAAAGATAGAATATTACATAAAACTTAGTTGATAAAGCAGCTGCAGGGTTTGAGAGAACTGACTCCAATATCAAAAGAAGCTCTACTGTGGGTAAAAGGCTATCAAAAAAGCATTGTATGCTATAGAGAAATCATTTGTCTATAGATGAGAAATAAGAGTCAATCAATGCAGTAGACTTCACTGTCTTATTTTAAGAAATGGCCACCCTGATCACACAGCAGCCCTTGACACTGAGGCAAGACCCTCCACCAGCAAAAACATATGACTCACTGAAGGCTCAGATGATGGTTAACATTTTTTTAGCAATAAAGTTTGTTTTTTTTTTTTGTGGCCTCTCCCGTTGCGGAGCACAGGCTCCGGACGCACAGGCGCAGCGGCCATGGCTCACGGGCCCAGCCGCTCCGCGGCATGTGGGATCTTCCCGGACCGGGGCACGAACCCGTGTCCCCTGCATCGGCAGGAGGACTCTCAGCCAATGCGCCACCAGGGAAGCCCCAAATCGTGTTTTTAATACACTCTTTTATGTGTATATACCTTTGACAGTAAACTTTAAAAAAAAAGAAGACTAAACCAAGGGCTTCCCTGGTGGCGCAGTGGTTGAGAGTCCGCCTGCCGATGCAGGGGACACGGGTTCGTGCCCCGGTCCGGGAAGATCCCACATGCCGCGGAGCGGCTGGGCCCGTGAGCCATGGCCGCTGCGCCTGTGCGTCCGGAGCCTGTGCTCCGCAACGGGAGAGGCCACGACAGTGAGAGGCCCACGTACCGCAAAAAAAAAAAAAAAAAAGATTTAAAGAAAATAAGATGAAAACCCATGTGACTCCATCCAGTCCCTTAGAAGCTCCACACGTTCCTCTCCATCACATCCCTTCCCTCTCCCCAGACGTCTCACAATCTTGACTTCTGTTATTTATCCGTTTACCTCACTTTGTCATCTTACCACCTATGTATACATCCATAAATTAAGATATTGCTTAGTTTTGTAAAAGTGAGTGACAAGCACAAATGTAGCTGTGTATACTAGTTTCCTAGGGCTGCCTAACAAATTAACACAAATGTGGTGGCTTAAAACAACCGAAATCTACTGTCTCTCAGATCTGACGGCAAGAATTTTAGTCTAAAATCAAGGTGTCGGCCATGGCCATGCTACCTCCAAAGGCTACAGGGAGAATCCTCCCTTGCCTCTTCCAGCTCCTGGTGTCTGCCAGCAATTCTTGGTGTTCCCCAGCTTAGGGCAGCATAACTCCAACCTCTTCACTGGCCATCTGCCCTCTGCATCTATCTCTGTTCTTCACATGGCATTCCCATCGCCATGTGTCTGTATCCAAATTTCCCTCTTCTTATAAAAACATCAGGCATTGGACGAGGTCCAGTCCCTATCCAATAGGACCTCATCTTCACTTGATTACAAAGATCCTATTTCCAAATAAGGTCACATTCACAGGTTAGAACTTCATCATGTCTTTTTCAGGGGGACACAATTCTACCCACAATACAGTAAAAATACTGCCTTTTGTTAGATGAAGGCTCTCAAGGAAATAAGCTAAATACAGCGTCTGGCCATGGTCCCAGAGAGCTGACTAGAGCCCTTTCTGGGAAAGTCAGTAAGCACGATCATATATGAGTAGTAGAAAACCTGCAGAGATGACCACAGTGGGGACATGTGGCAGCAGGGAACTGCGGGGAGAGATGCAGATACTGGACATCCATCAGAAATTTGGTTGGGGAGTGGGCTCCCTGTATTTTCTGTTTCTAAATTCACTCGGGTTCTTGGGGTTGGGCAAAGAAAACGCTTCCGTCTGTCCAGCCAACGGGACAAAGAGCTTCATCAGCACATGAGCAAGACAGCCAAATACAGAGAAGAATCCTGACCAGGCTCCCCAGGTAGTCAGTCCTCAGGTTAAATTGACGGAACACCAGCAATAGGTGAGTTGGTGATGAGCGTCCTGAGTCACACTACCGGATCTAAACTGCCCCCCTCTATGTCCGATGCACAGCTGCTCCCCTGGGATCTCCTTTCACAGTCCTCAGGGGTTTCCCTTCATCTATCTCCCACGTCCTGTACCCCACTTTCTCTTTCTGCTGCTTTCCTCTTACTTTGGTGATATGCATTCTCCAACAGCTCTTTAGAAAGAACACATGGAAGGTACATTTTTTTTTGTTAGAAAATGTCTACATTCCATCCCCATACTTGGCATAAAAATGATTGGAGATTTTCCTTCATCGTTTTGAAGGCATCGTGCATCAATTTCTTGCTTCCAACACTGCAGTTAAGGAGCCCCGAGCCATTTTGCTTTCTGATGCTCTGTATGTGACATGTCTTTTTCTTTTGGGAAATTTTTAGTCTCTTCTTAATCCCCAGTTTTCTGAAATATCAAAGGAATAGGAATACACCTTGGGTGGGGACTTCGTGAGTACTTCCAAATCTGAACTCTCATGCTCTTCAGTTACAGGGAATTTTCTTGAAGTATCTTACTGTTATTTTCCTCCCCTATATTTCTCTGTTTTCTCTCTCTCTAGAACCTCTATTATTTAGGTATTAGTCTTTCTTTACTGGTCCTCCAGTTTTCTTATCTTTTCTCCTCTATTTTTCATCTTTTCTGCTTTTTGATCTTCTTTCTGAGATGTCATCACTTTGTCTTCTAACCCTTCTATTGGGTTTCTTCTCATTTCCCCTATCATGATTGTAATTTCTAATGGACCTCTGTTTTGTTCTCTGAATGTTTTTTTCAATTGAGTGGCAAGAGCACATGTAGCTGTGTAATGCCTGTTTCTGTAATACGGGCACAATATCCTTTCTTTTACCTGAGCATATTACTAATGGTTCTTTTTTTATTTCTTTGTTTCTCCCAGTGCAGTCTGTCTCAGCTGCTTTTTCTATTTGTGCTTTGGTCTCTAATGCACTTTTGCTCAGAGTTGCTGTACTCCTTGATTGTCTGTTCATGATCAAGAACCAAATTGGGCTTATGCTTTAAAAAGGAAATCCTTATGTTTCAAAGGTACATACTGAAATATTTACCCAAAAAAATAGAATGTCGCAGATGTACTTCAAAATAATCAAGGGTGGAAATGAGTGGGGTGACTGAAGAGACAAGATTACCCATGAGTTGGTCATTTTGGAAACTGAGTACATGGGGGTTCATCATGCTGTTTCTCCTTCCTTGTGTGTGTGTTTTCCATAATAATAAGTTTGGGCGGGGGTTGGGGGCAAGGAGTGAGGGATCAAAAGCTAACTAGAACCTCTAAGCACACAGAAGCAATCTGTCAACTTCCAGCTTCTCTGTAGGGAGAGCCAGGGAAGCCTAGACAAGAACACCTGCGGTCATTCTGTTGAGCTGGTCAAGCACTCTTCCAACTGTGGGAAAATAAAGGTCTGGCTGCCAGTGTGCTGGGAATCAAGTTGGGGGAGGGCCAAGGTGGTCGCAGGCTTCCGTATGTAAACAGTTATCTCATCACTCCATTTTTAAATTAAAGTCCCCATACCCATACCCTGTGCCTGCGTCCCCCAGCCCAGAAACCAGTTTCCTCTTCCGAAAGGAGAGGCAGGCAGCTGGCGGCACGGAGTGGGGGAGGAATGCATTTCATATCGTCGCTACCTGACCCGTTTTATTTTAGCGCCCGCTTCGCTCCAGTTCTGGAGGTACCAGGTGCTGCCAGTTCCTAGACTTTTAGGGATTCTGTGATATAAATTCGTTCTTTGCTTTCCTCACTGTCAGGTTAAAATTATCTTTCTCAAACCTCCTAAGTTAGTTACGGCTCATCTGTTTTCCAGCTTCTAAAACTTCGCTACTGTTGTCTACTCTGCTGTTGGTCTTGCGAGTTCCTGTAGTTCTAGCTGGGTTTTAAGAGAGAGCACAAGCTGAGGTATGTATTCAGCCTGCCATCCCAGCCCAGATCGTGCCTTTGCTTTCGTTAGTTTGCTGGGGTAGGGAGAAGGAAACTGACGTAGTCTGTATCCAGAGGTATCCTGCAGGGGCTTCCGGCTTTCCTTGGCTTGGTTCTTCTATCTCTCCCAGTTGGAGAAATCTGTCCTCTTGCTCGCTCCTGTCAAAGCTCAGAGTTCAACCACCAGATGTACGTCACAGCATCCTCTCCCACCTTAACCAGAACTATCTCTGAGCTTCAACAAGGCAGAAAGGAAAAAGCAACAGATGAAGACCCAGAACGCCTGGGTTCTGGCTTCAGCATTGTGCGATCTTCACCAGGCCCCTGTGCCCCCATCTCTGACATTCTCAGAGTCTATAATTCCCTGAAAGCTGTGTTGGTCTCTCCTGGGGTCAGCCAAGGTCCACCACCCACCTGAGCTGAAAGACAGCTACACTCAAGGGCGAAGAGGAGTTAGGCCAAATGATTCTACCCCAGAGAAAAGCTCCACTCACCAGACACAGCCAGGCCTGAGTCAGCACTGGAGACGCTAGCTTCCTGCAGCCCATTGCCTGCAGTGGAGGTGGGAAGAAGACCTTGGGCTCCAGCCCCACCCAGCAGCCCAGGGTACCAACAGGCCAGCAGTAAGCACACAGCAGGCCCTCTGTGGTGCTGAATCAGCCAGAGCCACATAGAAGAGCCTCACTCATGGGGCACCAGCATGCAGTGAGAGCACGGCCAACATCCAAGCCCCAGCCTCTCCTGCGCCCTGGCCCTCAGCCCACTGTCCCTCCAGGCAAGACCAAGAGAGGCCAGACAGACTTGCTCGCCCAGGCAAATGATTCACCACCTAGACTTCTTGACTCTGCGTCTCAGCAGAGGTGTGGTGCTGCCATGCCGGCAGCCGCTGAGGACCCAGCCGCGTTCAGCACTGTCAGCAGAGCCGCGCTAAGCCAGCATAGAAAACCGTGCTTCCCAACAAACATTTGGGCACAGGCAGCCAGAAATCCCTGTCGGAAGAACTACAGAAAGGTGGGGAGAACCGGGTGCTTGGGGATTTAGGTTCCACCCCCTCTTGGTAAAGAAGAGGAAACCAAAGTTAACGGATGTGTGCGATGAACTCCTGGCAAAGCCAGAGAACAGTCGGTACAATGAGTGACCTTGTCCTATGACCCAGAGCCAGGGCAAAGCTGAACTGTAATGACCTCCCTTTCTGGGCCTGTAACCTGAAGAGGCATAATAGGCGCTCAATAAATACTTGTCCTGAATGAATGAATACAAACCACCCGCAAAGGTTTCTAATTAAGTCAGTTAAGGAGTGGCCCCCAAATACCTGTTTGAGGGTTGACTACACTGGCTTCACCAAAGAAGCTACGGCAATGATTCCTAATCTTTTAAAATATGTCCGTTCAGCTTACAAAATGTTATTATGATGGCAGATGTACTTTTAGTGTGTGTTGATTAAGAAAAAAACAATAACCAGAGCTCATGTTCGGGGGGGCCTTCGTGTGCGCTGCAGCTGAGCTAAGTTATTTAAATGCATAATCTTTTTTTTCTTTTTTTAAATAAATTTATTTATTTATTTATTTATTTATTGGCTGCATTGGGTCTTCGTTGCTGTGCACGGGCTTTCTCTAGTTGGGGCGAGCGGGGGCTACTCTTTGTTGCGGTGCGCGGGCTTCTCATTGCGGTGGCTTCTCTTTGTTGCAGAGCACGGGCTCCAGGTGTACGGGCTTCAGTAGTTGTGGCACGCGAGCTCAGTAGTTGTGGGGCACGGGCCTATTTGCTCCGCGGCATGTGGGATCTTCCCGGACCAAAACTTGAACCCGTGTCCCCTGTACTGGCAGGCGGATTCTTAACCACTGCGCCACCAGGGAAGTCCTACGTGCATAATCTTATTTAATTCTCTCAACCATTCGGGAAGCCACTTCAGACGTGGAGAGTGAAATTCAGAGAGGGTGGTCCACAGGTGCAAGAGGCAGGGTCAGGACACAAGCCAGGTCTGGAGGAAATCACAATGAGAGCCCAGGACCACCATGCTGTATTAAACACCCCGATGAAAAGTGCTTTTAAATGAATTTGTATTTAATCAACACAACAGCACCTACACACCTTTGAAAAACAGAAATAGGAATAGTTACACTTTCTACAATGCATTTAGATTCAAAGGCACCTAGCAGTAGCCCCCTCCCCAGGGGTCTGCAGCCCACCACTGGGAACTGCTGACCACAGTGCTGCCACTGGAAGACCGTTCTGCAAAACAACAGCCAGTAACTGTCCCTGAGGAAAGGATCCACCTGTCTGCCATCATCTCGCATCCAATCAGGTGTCCCAAAGCCTGTGCTTCCAGAGGAGTGGATGGGAGGGCATCTCCAAGGAAGGGTTAAAAGAGAAGGACAGAGTCAGCAGCATTTGTGATAAAGAGAAAACAAAGTGAAAACACAGCAGAAACGAACTGCTACTTTAGCAATCCTGGCAACGTATCATGAAAGGACTAACAAGGGATTAATGATAGGAAAAGAGCCTAAAATCTGTGACCTAGACTGCTAGTCGCCCTGCAGTGGTTACTCTCCCCTCCTCCCATAGTAACAGAACCCTCCATTTCAAGATGGGCACCTGGCCACGGATAACATTAACATTTCCCAGGCTCCTTGTTCCAAGGTACAGCCAAGTGACTAAAAAGTATCATGTGGCTGCTTTCTGTAACCTGTCTTGAAAGGCATCAGCTCAGGGCCTTTGGCCCTTCTTTTCACCCCTTCCTACACTGTGCTGCCCAGAACATGAACGTGATAGCTGGAGCTACCATCTTGGACCAGGAGGAGAAGATCGTGCCCAAAAGTTGGCAGAGCTATGGATGGGAAGGAGTGTAGGGCTCGTGGAACAGAGATGCCATGCCAACCATGGACTGTATCCCGTCCAACTTTTACATACAAGAGAAGAACTTCTTATTTCAGCCACTGTTACTTTGGGTGTCTGTTTCTCAGAGCTCACCTAATCTAACTAATACAAAGTTCAATTCCACTACTACAAAATCTCTTTATAGCAGAACAGAAGTAGACATATTAAAATTGAAAATCTAAACCAAAAGCAATATTCCAGGCAATAAAATCTCCATAAGATATAGCCAAAGATTTGGACGGCCTCTCCAAGCTGCTATAAAATGATTCAACTTGAAACGTGTTTCAGCTGCATATTTTTTTTAAGTAGAATGTCATGTTCTATATTAAGTGTTTACTTAAATCCCTCCCCCCCAGAAGCCCACGTGTATAGAGGGCCCATATGCATTGTGTTAAGTACTGAGTGTTCAAATATAAATTAAACCAGTACCTTCCCTCAAGAAGATCACTAACCAAGAGGGAGATTCAGGGAGTAAGAAAAGCTAGAGCAGGAGGTCTTTATTTTTTATTATGAGCCTTGGGATATAATTTGGCTTGTTAAACTAGATAATGTACATGCATTACTTTAAAAATACGTGTAAAAGAGATGCAGTAGGCAATTTAATAATATATGTGACTATATTATAATAAAGTATTAGTATACCAAAATACATAATTTGATCATACTACTTTTTGTTAAGAATATGCTATCTATCACATAGAAAAACACCTGAAGGATATATACCTAAATGCTATCAGTAGTTATCTCTGGGTACTGGGATTTGGGGTAACAAGTTATTTTTTTCTTTTATGTTCATCTATATTGTTGAAATCGCTAAAATAAACATGTATTTTTTTGTTAAAATTATGTCATTTAATAATAACAATAGCTACCATTTCTTGCATGCCTGCTATGTCCCAGGTATAATACTAGGAACTTCACATACGTCACCTCATCCAGTCTTCATCGCAACTCTGCAAGGGGGGTAACATCCTCATTTTATAAATGGGAAAGCTGGGCTCAAAGGTTAAGTAACCTTTCCACATCTAGGCAGAGAGAGAGGCAGGAGGTGACTCCTGCCCGTGCTCCTTCCCCTATACCTTGCTGCCCCCTCCCCTCGGGGGTCCCAGTGTTTAATAGTTTCATCTCTACAATACCTTGCATCTCCACAGTGCTGGTCTCTCCTATGCCACGGTGTATGAACCACATCTGCATCTGATGTGTCTTGGGGTGGGCTCAGATCATAAATTAATTGGGCAGGCTGCTCACCTAATCCTATGTCCTGTATGGACAGAGCCACTGCTAAGAGTGGTTTTCTCTGTCAAGTTTATGGCTAATTCTCACTGGGAGGGACAAGGAGGGATAACTGTGTCCAGAGCTGAAGAAAACTGGCAGAGAAGCCCCGGAAGCTAGGAGTCAAACCTAATTCTACTTGAGTCCACTGTCCTTTCCACTAGAACCCTGAGGGTCTCTAAAACCAAACCATTTGAGTATTGCTCTAGATCCTTCTAAGGGAGGGAACCGGTCCCTTTACATTTAAATGGGAGTGCTTTAGAAGTAAAGGCTGTAAATACTTGAGGAGCTAGAAGACACTCAAAGTGGGACAGCTTTGGCAAGGTGCAGTGGCAAAAGCTTGCTGGGGGGCAGCCTCTCACCAGCCTTAATTCAAGGCACAGGTGTGCTAAGAGCACTACAGCTGAGACAGTACCTTAGCTTGAGGGTTGGGCGAAAGGTATGGACGGCGGGCAGGACAAGTCACCCTCCTGCGCCACCATTTTAGACGCTTTGAGTTTTGCTTTGGGTGATACAAGCTGACCCTGCAAACTCAATACCACTGACCATCTTTAAGTCACAGCCCTCTAGATGGTATAGCTAGGCAAACCATCAGGAAGGTCAGTGGGAGAGCTGGGGAGAGAAAACTTAAATGTTCACAAGTGTGAGGATAAGAACTCATAAAGCAGAGAAGTCCAAGGATCCTGAAGTTCCGCTACCGACACTTCATCCTCGAGGCAGGTGTGTACCTGGTGCTAAGCAGTAGCAGGTGGGCCCAACACAGCTGTTCAGTGAAGCGCAAAACAAAATGTTCTCAATCCAGAATCTCCACTTCAATTTACAGAATCCTCTCCCATCAGCCCTTCAGCCACTAGGCTGTAACGACCATGAAACACCCAACACTGACCCATCTCTAACTTTCCACCCACCTCTAGGACCCCTGGTGCTTGGCCCAGTGCGTATCTAACTGTCCCTTTCACAGGGCAATCTTCAGTTCCTGCCCCCACCCATACCAAGCCACCATCAGCATCTCTTCTTCCTTTTCTAAAACGTGTGCCCTACCCAGTGATTCACCTCCCGAACAGCAGAAAGGCCCTCCACAGAGCGGTAAGAAAGACTGAGTCTCATATATCAGAAAGGCAAAGAATAAGCATCAGCTCTGAAACTCTGGACCTGGGTTCCACTGCCCACTAACAGGGAAACGTTACTCATTGCTCATTCATCCCAGAAAGGACCATTCTTCTTATTCAAAAATGGGGGAAGAGGTTATTTCAGGGAGGAAGATTCTCCTTGCTCCATCACAGTCCAGGGGTCAGAAAGTCTCCCCTATAAGTCCAGCCTGGAGCTATTAAAAATGGCCAAGGTGCACTGGATGGAATTCTGAGGCGCAAGGAGCAGCCCCTCACCGGAGGGTCACATGCCCCAGCAAGTCAACTCTTGAGATGCTGGGCTTTGTCCACAGACCTCAGGGCCCCACCCTGAGGAACTGGAGCGTCCACCTCCTTTCTGGGAAGGAGGCACCACCACCATGGGTGGAAAGGGATCTGAGGTTAACTAAAGCCTCTAAAATACAACCGACGTCCAGGATCACACCTAGAACTGGGAGAGTATCCAGGTTGTTACTCCTAGGGATGGACACTCGTCCCTACTAACATTCCTGCGTGAGAATCCACTGACTTTGGCCAGTAGAAGATACCAACTGCTTTGGTTCCTGGAAAAAGTCAGCAGACACCCAGATAGGCAAAAAGGGGAGGAACACAGAGGGATGAAGAGATGATCTTATAGAGGAAAATAGGAAGGCACGTCCCTCATTCTCACGTCTCTACGCCCATTCATTCTGGCCACAAGGCCACATCTGTAACCACTACCATCATCATTGCTGGTATTTACGGAGCATGCCGGGCACTGTGCTAAGCATTTTACGTGCACTATCTCATTTAAAAAACTCAGGAGATGGGTAGTGTTTTCACCTCTATTTACAGATGAAGAAACAAGCTGCGGCTGAAGCAAGTGAGGATGTGCCTCAAAGTCACACAGCCAGGAAGTGGCAGAGCTGAGATGACTGGCTTCAGGTGCCATGCGCTTACCGATGATCTGATTCTGCCCCATCTTATTTGAGCACCTACTGTTGAGGACTCTGGAAATAACAAAGGGACCTCCTCCGAAGATGGTCACAAAATACACATGTGCTCTTGGAGCTGTAAAGAAGGGTCAGGGCTTAGTCCAAGAGAGAGCATCAGAAGGCCACTCTCGGTAGGCGGAATAATGTGATTCCAGTCCAAAGAGAGAAAGAACCTTGATGCCTTGGAGAAATAGGAAAGAGTCCCTTGTAGCTGGAGCAGAACCTTCATGAGGGGGAAAAGGAAAAGATGGAGCTGGAGTGCACTGGGCTGGGGCAGGAGCGAAAGACGCAGGCCACACGGAGGAGCTGGGATCTACCCTGGAGTCACAGGCAGTTTTTAAGCAGGGAAGTGGTGTGATCAGACTTGTGTTTTAGCAAAACACAGTTGCAGTGAGACAAATGGAACTGAAAAAGCAAGAGGCTGGCAGCAAGGACACAATAAGTAACGTATTACAACTGTCCAGGGCACGTGGTGAAGAGTGAACTAGATACTACTGGGGATGGAGATGGGGATGATGGGAGAAGAGACAGAGTCATTAATTACACGTACGGGGAGAAGGAACGGCTGGCTAGTCAGGGGAAGACCCTCTGGCTTTGCACGGCACGCGGGAAGGTATGAGCATCCAGTGAGTACAGGGGCTTTTAGGGGCCCTATTCCCCTACGTCTGCACCAACATCCTCCCACCCACCCTTCCCTTCCAACAGGGACCAAAGCTGCCCATCCCCCCCCAGCCTCTCCACAACCACGGAGGAACACGGCTCCTTCGCTTCCAGTTGTAGCCACCAACTCACACGTCACTGACTGCCACCGTCTGGACCACGTGCAGCTCCACGGTCCTGGCATGCCGAGACCAGACGTTATTTGCCACAGCGGCTCCGTCCTGCACTGATCTGGCACGACGGGCCAGCCCCCGATGCCAGGGCCCTGTGCTTCACAGCGTCGGCCAAAGGTGTGCAGCTGAGAGCTCGGGGAACGGCCCGGGCTAAGAATCAGGCCAGAGGGGATGGATTCGATAGATGAGCTTCCCAGGGCCGGCTAGGGTGTTACTCTGGAGAACCAGTCCTCAGACAGGCACCTGGGCCTTAAGCACAATTCCGACAGGCTGGGTAGTTACCACGACTGCGATACGGAGGCAGTATCGCAGCACCCCAGGAGTGTCCAGGCTTCCGGGCCATGCCCCGACTCTGGCTGGCTGTGTTGTGACTATGCGCCACGGGGAATAAGGGAAAATCATGGGCACCTGTGTGGACCAGCGCTTGAGAAACAGCTCAGAGCACCAGCCTTCTTCAGAATGTGCCCACATGTGTGCTTGGCACGCAATTCAACAGCAAGAGAGGTGGATTTCTGTTGCCTTTTTGAGCTGAAGGATAGAAGGGGACATGGTCGGGAACTACTCTATTTAGAGATTGACAATGGCTGGTCTCAGGCAGGCACAGCAATTCATCAGACTGTTTCAAGCTATTTTTCAGTGACCCCTTGACCAGCCCCAGCTTTCCACAGGAACTTCCTTTTCATCTCTTCTTTGGATGCTCTACCCCCTTCCTACCTCACTCATGCTGCTGAGGAAAAGTCTTCTTACAGCCAAGCTTCCTGTGATTAAAACAGAAAAGCCGGTGCCACCTTGCTGGCCAGAGTCCCCAGCGTGTGTTTGCCGGACACCTTGCTGTTGGCAGAATCCTAAAATATGACTATTTCAAAAGACGTCCGTCCACTTGGGCACCTATAGCCATTGCCATCTTGTGCAAATTAAGCCCAGATAACACAGCTGGGACTCCAGCCCTGAGCTCGTCCAGACACGGCACCAGCAGGAGATAGAAAGCCAAAGGCAGAGCCCCCCTGCAGCCACTTTCCTTATTAAAAAAAAACACCTCCAACACCCGCCTGCCCTGAACACTCCCACCATCCTGGCTCAAAGTGACTGAGGACAGATGCCAGATCTCTGTCAGGCCTCGGACGCACCCAGCTACAAACTACATAAAAATAATCACAAAAGAGTCAGCATCTCAGACCGCTGATGATTTTGTCAACAAAGAGTCATTCTTCTTTCTTGGCATGTGGGTGTGGGGTGCTGCTACATCACCGGCTCCCCAGAACCTTGTATCCCCAGCTCTGCCACCAGAGTTCCCGGGCAGGCAAAGGAGGTTGACTTTCAAAATGGCACAACAACATCTCCCATCTTATATGCTTCCTCCAGTGGGACCCTGACACCCCTCCCACTGAAAGGTGGGTCTACTTTGCCTCTGGGTGAATCTGGGTGGGCCTGAGGCTCACTTTAACTGCCAGGATGCAGAGGAAGTGACACTGTGGGACTTCCAAGCCAGGCCAGAAAAGATGATGCAGCTTGTTCACCAGATCACCTGTGCTTGAAGCCTTGAGCCCCCACATAAGTAGTCCGAGAGCCTTGAGACAGCCACGCTCAGGGAGAGCGACACACAGGCAACCCCACCAGCCATCCAGCCTTCAAGTCCTCCCAGCCCAGGCACCAGACATGTACACAAACAAGGCTTTCAGAGGATTCCTGTCTCCATCTGTGGCCTCACCCAGAGGCTTCACATCTTCCCAGCTGAGGCTCCAGACGCTGAGAAGCAGGAACAAGCCATTCCTACTGAACCTTTTCCAAATTCCTGACGCCAAACCCCACGAGCATAAAGAAATGGCTCTTGTTTGGGGTGGTTTGTTCCAAGGCAATAGGAACGGAAACAGTTGGTGACATACTTGTGAGTCTATTCTCATATCTGCTGCCACCAAAGCAGCAGCTGCTCTTGGAAACAGAATTTTAAGGAAAGGAAAAGCTCCCTTTTATTGAGCATTTACTTTGTGCCAGGCATTATGCTAAGGGCTTACATGCATAAGTTCACTTAACGCTCATTACAGTGCTATGAGTTAAAGCTAAGATTATTCCCATTTGACAGAAGAAGAAATGGGCTCAGAGGTTGAGGACCTTGCCCAAAGCCAGATCTGCCTGACTCAGAGGCCCTAACACTGTACCACACTCTGCTCTCCAGCCACATAGAGACAGGAGCTGTATCCACAGGGAAGGCTCAACTACTTGGGAACCTGGCTTTCCTGTTCAGTAGCCCAGGTCTGGGAATTCCCTAAAGAACCCGGGTGACAGGGACACAGTGTCGACAAACACTTGGCCTTGTCTGAGCTGGGACAGGCCCCTTCCCTGGAAAGTCATTGCTGTGGCCCACCACCCTACTACCAGTTCCCCCTGAATCCTACTCCTTCTTCTCCCAACTCCTCCATCAGGCCTTCCAGAGGATTCTGACTGCTTCAGACACCATCTCAGATTCCCTTGGCACACCATTCCACACTGCTTCATACTGTCCTGGTTGTCTGGGTGTGTTTACACAGTATGGCTCCCGAGGGTGGGAAGAACATGGTGGCAGAGACATCTATGTAGGCCTATGATAAAGTGACCTGTCATATTGCCTACAGCATCTTCATAAGAGCAGACACATCCATTTCTCACAAGGATCTATTGGGTTGAGAATCATCACCCAGGCACAAGGCAAACATTCCAGGCTCTGTGACCTGCACTTCACCCAGGGCATCAAAGGGGAGAAAGGATTTTTTTTTTTTTTTTTTTGCGGTACGCGGGCCTCTCACTGTTGTGGCCTCTTCCGTTGCGGAGCACAGGCTCCGGACGCGCAGGCTCAGCGGCCATGGCTCATGGGCCCAGCCACTCCGCGGCACGTGGGATCTTCCCGGACCGGGGCACGAACCCACATCCCCTGCATCGGCAGACGGACTCTCAACCACTGCGCCACCAGGGAAGCCCGGGAGAAAGGATTTGAGGGCAGAGGAGGAAGCAGCACGCCCACTGCAGACACCCATCACCATCACCTTGCAAGCAAGGAATCCCCAAGCACAAAGTCTCAACACAGTGGAAGTTGCCACTTTGAACCACCAGTCCTTAACAGTCCTGGAAAGCTAAGAAACACAGATTAAAGTTTCCTGTGAGTCATCCCTCAACCTCTCTGCCTAAGAGTAGGAGTGACCAACCTCCAGGCCTCCGCAGGTCACACTATCTTTGTTCTGACTCACCGTCTTCCTCTCTATGCTATGGATGTCCTTCCTAGGACCTTCCTTCCTCCTCCGCGCGCACTGGGCTGGGTGAGACAAGGTATGTGCCTGCACCTCTCCAGCCTACCTCCAAAGAGTACTCTACAAATCCCACCCCCTGTGGGATGGAGTTGAGGATCTTACTATGGCTGGGAAAACTCAAGACCACACAGATTCTCAAGGTGGTACAGGTCAAGTTTCCAGGGGAAAGCCGGTCTGTTCTTTCCATCCCTGCTACCTGGGAAGGTGCGCATATCGGGCACAGCCAGAAGCTGCTGGGAATAAGCTCAAGTGCCTTATTTGCTGTACTTAAGGGATGTCCTTCCTTTTTCCTGAGCGGGGACATTCTTACTCTTCCCAGAAGGTCATTATGGTTGACTTTCCCATCTCAGCCGCTCCTCCTATATACTACATCCCAAATCGAGCACCAGAAAGCTTATGAGGGGCCTAAAACTGACCAGATTCATGATCCATCCAACCTAGAGCCATGCATATAAAGCCAGACTCACATGTTAGAATCACAGGGCAGAGATGTGTTCATTGCAGGGAGGATCCTAAAGGAAATCTAACTTAGGTGGATGTGACTTATTTTGTCGGGCACCAGAGGGCTCACAGCAACACTTCTTAAATCCTTCTTTTTTCTCCCACTCATGGCCCTTCCACAAAGAAGCTCACAAATTTCCTGCTTAGAATTCCTTTTTAAAAAGTGTTTGTCGGGCTGAATGTGTAGGATTCTAGGCCTTGTCCCCTCTCCTTTCCTCCCATCACAAAAGCTCGAAAGTAGTAGTAGTAACAGAGTCAAAATTCTCTTTGCGAGGCAGGCAGGAAAAGGGAGCAGCTGAGAAGCTTTGCGCATAAGAGTCCGGGTGCTGTTCCCCCAGCAATCAATCAGAGAACTAAGGAATGAATGGTGAAAAGTCAAATTTCTTTTTCATAGCGTTAATCTAAAAATATAAGTGGGCACCACAAAACATGCCTAGCGGTCTGTCCTCCTTGGGGCATGGAATTGCCACACTGGTCCAACACGGTCCATCTGGTTACAAACTCAGCTGCAAAAGCAACGCCCCAGGAAGGCCTGCTCACCTCCCAGATGACACGGAGCTAAGAGTCAGGGCACCTGAAAAACCACGAAGGGCTCTGCCATTAACAAATGTGTCCAAACCCTTTCTGAATGTTTACATTACTCTTCTGGTTAGAAATTTTTAAATTCCATAAACCAGCAACTGTGAATTTATCTGAAATCTATACATACGTCCCTTGTTTAACCAAAAACAAAACCACAACACAAACACAGGCAAAAACAAGAGTCAATGAAGCAGAAACTTCTGTTATGACCCAACTTTTGCACAGCTGTACGTAAGCATAATTTTGGTTCAGGGCCAACACTAACAAGAAGCAAAGCTGAGGCAGGCTACAGAATGACAGCTGAGGCGCATGTTGTGCTTCTGGAGGGGGAAAGGAGAAATGAGAAACGAGTTCTCAGCTCCTGTGTATTTTAGGACCTCAGGTCTACAGGTGTCAGAGGCCCCTGAGCTGGAACAGTGAAGGATCCCCTCCCTGCAATTCTAGATGCGGGGATGATCTGCCCGACAGATGCCCAGGATTCAAGTTCAGGCACCACCATTCTCTAGCTCTATTCTTGCGCAAGGCAGTAAACCTCTCTGAACCCCATTTTCCTCTACTGTAAAATGGGGGTTATCACCACCTCTGCCCGGAGTACCTTAGATACTGTTCCAAACAAAATTCTATAGCACCAAATACAAAATGGGATTATTCTTCATCCTATCTCTAAGAATACTGGGGAGTGCCATTTACTGCTTCACCATGAATAATAAGCTAGGGGGAAAAAATCAGATAATGCCACATTACACTAATAATCTTAAATCAACTGAGAGAAGTTTCATGGGAAAAATTTACGTTGATTTTCCATTACCACCCATGGGACTCGATGGGGCATCCTTCCTTGTCACTAGCTGCTATGCACATGGGACAGACAAATAATTTAATCCAAATATTAGAAAGGGTAGGTCTCCTATGGGGTGGGGAGCGGGGAGAGAAGAACCTCCAGTCGCAGGGAGATTGTTACTGATCCACCCCCGGGACTCCTGTCCCTAAGCTCAGGTAGCCAGGAGTTGACTGCTTATAAAAATATTTTTCAATCTGATTAAAAAATGGGTAGAGGACCTGAATAGAAATTTTTCCTAAGAAGATATACAGATGGCCAACAGGCACGTGAAAAGGTGTTCAACATCACTAATATCAGGGAATTGCAAATTAACAACCACAATGAGATATGACCTCACACCTGTTAGAATGGCTATTATCAAAGACAAGAAACAAATGCTGGAGAGGACGTGGAGAAAAGGGAACCCTTGGGCACTGTTGGTGGGAATGTAAATCAGGGCAGCCACTACGGAGAACAGTATGGAGGCTCCAAAAAATTAAAAAATAGAACTACCATAGGATCCAGCAATCCCAGTTCTGGATATATATCCAAAGGAGATGAAATCACTATCTAGAAGAGATGTCTCCACTCCCATGTTCATTATAGTGTTATTCACAATAGGCAAGATACATAAAAAACTAAATGTCCATCTGCGGATGAATGCACAAAGAAGATGAGGTGTGTATGTATACATACACACACACACACACACACACACACACACAATGGACTATTATTCAGCCATAAAAAAAGGAAATCCTGCCATGTGTGACACCATGGATAAACCTTGAGGGCATTACACTAAATGAAATAAATCAGAGAAAGACAAATACTGTACGATCTCACTTACATGTGGAATCTTAAAAAGCCAAAGCCATAGAAACAGAGAGTAGAAAGGTGGTTGCCAGGGGCTGAGACATGGGAGAAATGAGGAGAAGGGTACAAACTTCCAGTTACCAGATGAGTAAGTTCTGGGGATGTAATGTACAGCACGGTGACTCTAGTTAACAGCACTGTACTATACACTTGAAAGTTGCTAGGAGAATAAATCTTAAACGTTCTCACCATACAAAAACATGGTAGTTATGAGAGGTGATGGATGTGTTAACTACCCCTACTGGGGTGATCATTTCACAGTATACATGTGTGACATCACATTGTGCACCTTAAACGTACACAATGTTATATGTCAATTATATCTCAGTAAAGCTGAGGGAAAAAAAGAAGCAAAATGTTTCTACTGGTTTTTTTTCCTGAAAATTCAACTACCTAGAAGAGCAGTGAATACTGTTATCCTTCTACATAACACAGTGAAGAAAATGACCAAGTTCATGTTGGCAAGCAGGAAAGACACAGACTTCACCCCTCAGCTTTGACCTCTGGGCCCTGTAAGTCAGTCATGCCTGATTCCTCAGATGGTGTCTAGAGCCTCGTGCCACCACTGTCTACCATACTGTGGACTGGCTGGAAAGCCAGACAGAGTAACCGGCCACTGTCAGGGTCTGGGGGTGGCTGAGAGAAAGAACACAGTCAGGAGACTCAGCAACCCCGAGGGCGTGGCTTTAGGCAAGTCACTCAATTTCTCCAGGTCACAACCGAAGGCTCCTTTAAGCTCTAACCTTACCAGTAAACACAAGAGAAAATTAGAATCACTGGAAACAGAAGACTATCACTATTTTCCCCAGCCATGCCGCTTTCCCCTTCCTCTGGGGTTCTGAAGGTTAACAGAATGCAGAAACAAAAACATACAGGAAGTGTCCAGACAGCAATGTGCACTATGGCTAAAATGGCAGGAGAAGATGAGGTATACTGAGCAAATCATATATGACCATTAAAAAAGCCAGATTCGCACAGCGGAATCTGGGATAACTTCTTGTCTTTTTTCAATCATCCTTCTTCCTGTTACACTGCCTTATCAGACAAATCAGGTTGCAAAAGTCTCAAGGATTTGCAGGGAGAGGTCTGAGCTACAAGACCCATCACTGCCAGGGCCCTGCAGCCCCACTGGTGGGGCGACAGGCCTCGCCCCTGCCTCACCCACAACCGTGCTCCCAGGGATGGGTAGACAGACGCAGCCTTCAGAGGTGGGCGATTCCAGAGGCAAACAGTAGGCTTCTGACCTTCCCAGCAACTCCAAGGAACCCCTTCCTTAGGGTCCCAAGATCCTGAAAAGTTTATGAAATGAAGAGATAAAAGCCAGGGCTGGACAAGAGCAAAGGCAGCTCACTCAGTAAAGGAGTTTGAGTCCATCCAGAAAGGAACTAGGGACAGAAAAGGCAGGATTTCACAGCAAAATTGGAATTTCTGCCAAACATAGGGAGTGCCATATGCAAGTCCTGTATTAGGCAGGATTCGAGGGATGGGGGAGGTAGGGAGCAGGGAAAGGTGGAAGACGGAAAAACAACACCTCTGCTGTCAAGAATCCTAGTGGGGGGAGGAGGGGTAAATTAGGAGGTTGGGATTAACATATATGCACTACTATATATAAAACAGATAGGGGCTTCCCTGATGGCACAGTGATTGAGAGTCCGCCTGCCGATGCAGGGGACACGGGTAGGTGCCCCGGTCCGGGAGGATCCCACATGCCGCGGAGCGGCTGGGCCCGTGAGCCATGGCCGCTGAGCCTGCGCGTCCGGAGCCTGTGCTCCGCAATGGGAGAGGCCACAACAGTGAGAGGCCCACGTACA
>NW_020837954.1:43648121-43707465 GCF_003676395.1 Aethalodelphis obliquidens
AAAAAAAAAAAAAAAAAAAAAAACAGATAATCAACAAGGACCTACTTGTATAGCACAGGGAACTATACTAAATATTTTGTAATAACCTATAAGCGAAAAGAATCTGCAAAAGAATATACATATATGTATATTCTATATACCTGTAACTAACCACGACATTGTAAATCAACTATACTTCAATAAAATTTTTTTTAAAAAGGAAAAAAAATAAATTCTTCAAGCTCAAGGCTTAAGATATATATACTTTACTATATGTAAATGTTATGCTTTAATAAATTAAATAAATTTATTTAATAAATAAAAATTTAAAACACTAAGAAAGAAACAAACACCAAAAAAAAAAAAAAAAGAATTCTATTGGGATTCTGTTTTCACGAAAAAAAATTGTTAAAGGAGACCAAAAAACCCCTTAATCTCCTTTGCTTCTAAAAAATAAATTTAGGGTAGGAAGGAGACTGACTTTTCTTTATATTTCAGTTGTACTATTTTGACCATGTGTATGCAATGCATTTTGTATTGTAAAAATCTATAGTGCAGGGGAATTCCCTGGCAGTCCAGTGGTCAGGACTCTGCACTTTCACTGCCGAGGAACTAAGATCCCACAAGCCGCGCAGCGTGGCCAAAAAAAAAAAATGCTTACTGGAAAAAAAAAATCTGTAGTGCAATTGGAGAAAATATGACTAAAATATTGAAAATGCAAGTGTAAGACAAATTATATTCAAAAGTACAAGATCACAAATGGTGGATCTAAATACTGAGGGAATAAATATAGCTGCTGGAATTACAATACTACTGATCGCTAGATATATGGACAACTTACTTTGTGCCAGGCACTGCTAAGAGCTGCACCTAGGTGATTTTATCTAATCCTTACTTCTACCCTGTAAAATGAGAGAGGTGGGATTATGATTATTCCCATTTTACTTTTACAGAAACTAAGCAAGTACATCCTTTTCTGAAGTTCCCAGCTAGCAACAGAGCCAGGACTCAAACCCAGTGTCACCCAGAGCTCACGTGGGTTCATCTCCAGCAGAAAATGGGGTTTACATCTCAAGTGCGGGCTCTAAAGGAGGAGAGTTTTGGCATTGTTTGGAGCTCTGGGGGACACTGGGAGGCAAGGGGGTTCATGCATGGGAAAAGGCACAGGGCTGGAATCTGTGATGATCAAAACCGCAAACATTTCTTGAGAATCTTTTAAGGGCTGGGCAAACCCAGATTTGGAAATAAAGCTGCAATACAGAGAAGGAAAAGAGACAATCACACTCCATTCTCCTTCCAAAAAAAGACAATAATGCTCAAAATAAAATCTCTGAATATTCCAGAGTCTTAAAAGAGACTGTGCCACAAGAATGCTAAGTTGATTTGGGGAACCCAGGAGGGGGATATGAGAAAGGGCATTCTCTTTGACCCTGGCAGCAGACAAGGGAGCGACAGGAATATACTGCCTTCCTCCTGGGGCAAAAGCATTTTAATTATCAGCTGAGAGGCCAGCAGAGCCATAAAACTGGCCAGCTGTCCCATGCAATCAGGCCAAAGGCCATAACAAGACGAGGCAGCATTTCTCAGGGGGCCGAGCACTGCGAGTTAAGGCTGGGTCCAGAGAGAGCAAGAGGCACAGGCCTTTCCCACAAGAGGCCCACGCACAGTAGGAAGGAGCTGCAGGGGATCGATGCCTTTCTGTGGCTTCCACTGAAACAAATCTGCCCACCCATAAAACTACCCCTGGCTGACTCAGGAGAAGGCAGCTCAGGGCTGCCTAAAATCCCCATACTACTTTAAAAAGGGAAACCCAACTGTACCCTGTGTACGCCTAAAATAACAAGGGATAGAAAGAGGGGGAAAAGGGGTGGCCCCTTCACTGAATGTGGTTCCTGGGTGATACCTTCTAGACATCATTTCATGCCATCTTAAGACAGCACTGCTCTCTTCTGTCTTCTCCACATTTTACAGATGAGAATCCTGGCGCTCCAAGAGGCGTGCCCCATGTCAGGGACTCAAGAAGTAGTTTAAATCCCAGTCTCTGACTCCCAAGCCGGTGTTCCTTCCAACAGACCACAGTGGCTCCCGATGCCAAGCTTAAGGGGGAAATGCTTCCTTCTCAAATCAAAACCTCCAAGTTTCCCACAGAGAGCAAAAATCCCAAGGAAGTTAGAAGAGAAGGGGACGCGTGACCCACAGCTTTAATGCCTCGTTTCTGTGTCTCACGGCCACGTCTAGTGCACTGCTCAGGCACAGTCTCCCGCTATCCTGTGGGGGAGTGGGCACAGAGGCACACGATTAAAACCGTCTGACAAAGCCTTATGTTGATTCAGAGGACTGAGTGGGAAAGCAGCAGCAGGGCTCTGAGACACCAGGATGCCCCTCGCTTAGCTCCAAGGACAGAAGTGGCATTTGACTGACTGCGCCCTGCTTCCAGGATGAAGGCTGCCCTTGGTGTATTGCGAGTCCCCGTCATGATTCATGTGACCGGAGTATCTTGTCTCGGCAAGGCCATCTGTCACGCCCCGGGGAGCAAAGGGGGAAAGGAGCACCTGTGGGCTCCTGTCAGCTGCTTCCCTGCTGAACCGCTTGGCGAAGACTCCCCATCAAAAGCTTTGGTCCCTGCACTGAAGCCAGGAAGTGGGGAGCCTGGGTGCGCTGTAGCCTGACACACAGACTCAGATAGACCGTGTGGTCATCACGCACTCCCAAAGA
This sequence comes from Aethalodelphis obliquidens, assembly GCF_003676395.1. Classification (NCBI taxonomy): domain Eukaryota; kingdom Metazoa; phylum Chordata; class Mammalia; order Artiodactyla; family Delphinidae; genus Aethalodelphis; species Aethalodelphis obliquidens. The sequence goes on from NW_020837954.1 coordinate 43,650,816, forward strand.
CACACATTCACACTTCAGGTCACCTCATGTCAGTCCTGGGAGGGAAGGACTTCAGGGACCATCTTGTCCAAACCTCTCATTTCATAGATGAGGAATCTGAGGCCCAGCGAGATCACCAGATGTGCCTGGGAGCGCCTAGCCGGTGCTCTGCCCCCATCCTCTTCTTACCCAGATGTCCAATTAAAAAGTTCTCCTGGGCATCCCTGGTGGCGCAGTGGTTGAGAATCCACCTGCCGATGCAGGGGACACGGGTTCATGCCCCGGTCTGGGAAGATCCCACATGCTGCGGAGCGGCTGGGCCCGTGAGCCATGGCCGCTGAGCCTGCACGTCCGGAGCCTGTGCTCCGCAACGGGAGAGGCCACAACAGTGAGATGCCCGCGTACCGCAAAAAAAAAAAAAAAAAAGTTATCCTTTCTTCATAACCTTCTCTGAGTCTTAGATTAATAAAAACTGTAACCCTCTTCCCCCAAAATGAGCCTACACACACTTTGTACAGATCCTTGCTTAATAAGAGGAGTACGTGTGGTTCAACAGGAAGCCGATGGGGGTCCTGACAGGGACTCCAAGGTAAAGGGATGGGTGATTTGGGGAAGAAGTTACATTTTTCTCTTGCCTCAACCAGACCTCTGTCACCACTCTGTGTCCCAGTTTCCCCATCCATAAGTGACCCTGAGCTACCTCACGGGAATGAGGGAAAGCACCAAGTCAGGAATGGAAAATTTTCCAAGAGCCGTGGACGGAAGGAGACACAGGCAGGCTCTTGTCTCCTTTGAGATCCCGAAGCACAAATCTTGACCCTGAGCGATGACAGTGCCAAAGGCCACCTGCGAAAAGGGGAGATCGCTACTTAGCTGTTACCAAATTTGTTTGGGGAGGATTGTGGGGAAAGGAAGACATAATAATTTACCTGACTTTCAATCGTGGCTCAAATCAGAGGAAACAGAGGTAACGGGGAAGAGACTAAAGAATCATGTGGACATCAGAGCCCGTACACCTTGCAAAGCCCTTCTTGTCCTGAACCCAACCCCTCACTGTGGCTGTTTCGCCCAAGCTCAAGGCTCAATCACAGTCCAGAAATACCTACCAAGATCCTTCACACAACACAATCCTCTGCTCCAACTCCAGCACAGGCTTTCTAGGTGTCTAAATGCTGCCCAGGGCCCCAAGCTTCTCCCTGCCCCTGAGTAAGCTGCAGAGAAGTCCCCAGAGTCACCAGAGGAAGGAAAGGTAGGCAGCTTCCCCAAGCAAGCTGGGGGGAATGAGGGCAAATGTTCCATGAAGAGGGCAGTTACCCTCATGAATCCTTAGAAGGGGTCCCTCAGCCCCACAAACTTTGGGAAAGGGCTGAGGCAAGAGAATCCAGGGGGATTGTCCAGGGCACCATCGCCTCCTGGAGAGCCACGCTCGCACTAGGCATTTGTGTGCTGGTTTTAGGTCCTCCTCTGTGACCCCACAGGGAACTCCTCGAGGGCAGGGACTGTGTCTGGTTTTGCTTCCTGTTATAGTCCCAACACCAAGCGCTCAAAATGACACACAAATGAGAACCATCTCGGCACAGGAGACAGCCACGGCCAAGCGAAAGGGGGAAAGCAAGGCTCCCAGGCAAAGTTAAAGAGGCGAGAGGTGCAATGCAGCCTGCAGGTCAGACCTCCTGGCCTCGCCAGCTTCTCCTGCTGAGTCACCTGACTGGTTATTTGCCTCACTTCAGCTTTATTCACTTATGTATTTATCTTGATGTGCAGAACGTGTCTCTGTACTCATGGAAAATGCTACCCATCAACTGAACACAATACTTTGGGACATGCCTGGTACCTGTTGGCCAACCTTAGGTATAGCCTCTTGTAACCAAAGGAGAAGTCTAATTCATTGAGTGAGTGCCTGTACACTTTTGCCAGGAAAAACTCTCAAAACATGTCTGACATCCTCCAACTCTCCGTGCAAGGGAACTTGTAGCAAAGAACCACAAAGAGCAGAAATGGGGAGAGAGACTTGGCAGTGCCTGAGCCAGGTACTGCTGGACGTACCTCACTTGGGGATGCGTTCATGAGGCACCTCTCGAAAAGAACTGGGAACTGGGTGCTCTGCCTGATACTCTGCTGCCTGCTAGATCTACCCTGGGAACGTCGTATAGTTTATCTCATTCTCCTATAGGAAAATAACAGCTACTCCTCATTCTTGTCTAAGTCCTTTCTGCCACATGGCTCCTTGCCGGGATGCCTGTGCCTTAGCGGCTGCATCCCTCAGGCAAGAAGGGGTTCCACCTCAGTGTACAGGAGAGAGGACGCTAGGGCGTGGATTCAGTGGGTCACAGAGCTCCACAAGCCTCACAGCAGGCAAACCCTCAGCCTGGAGAAATTCTGCACAGGAAACGCAGTCAGGGGCTGTGGCCAGTATCCGGTCAGGGGGCACTCCAGGGCTTAGAACGTGATAGCCAGCCTGACGCCAAGGGCGAGATGGACGCTCTGTCCTCCTCACACTTTAAGAAAGCAGGTCTTCCGCTTCCTTACCTTGGGAACTTTGAGAGAAGGCTGGAGAAAGGCACAAAGCACATGCTGGGTGGCAGGGGGTGCTCCCAGGCATCCAGTTGCCAGAGGATCAGCCAACTGAACAATTCAACAAAACTGGAACAGATGTGGCGAGGAGAACTGCAGGGAATTCACAGCTGGGAACAACAGGAGAGCTGAGGCTGGAGGCGACAGACAGGCAGTGGACCCAGGTGACGGGGGGAGTGGCCTGTTCCTGCAGCACCTGGCAGCCTGCACCTGGCCACAGGGGAGACATCGGCCAGTGACAGTTATTCGGGCCTGGCATCCGGGAAGGGTGTGGGGAAAGAAGAGGGCAGGGGCGTTAGAGGTTGGAAACGAATGCCCTGTAAAAAATGCCACGCTTGGCGCCTGAAACAGGTTGACATGAGGAAGGATCAAGGGCCTGAAGATTATGAGGAGGAAGAGCAACTTCCACGCGAGTGAGGCACGAGGGATGTCCTCCAACAAGACAAGGGGAACCTTCACCCTCCGAGATCCTGCAAGTAGACTAATTCAAGCGATACTTTCTTCACTCGTTCATTCATTCATTCATGTGCCTGGAAGCTAAAGACAGAAAATCCATTTGGAGATGTAGCAGATGCTCCTGACAGCACAGCCAACAACGAGAGGAGGCCAGGGGATGCGACAGGGCAGCGGGCTGCAGGCCAGCACGGTTTCGATCTGTCCTTCAATGGCCTGTGCTGGGTAGAGCCTGCACTCACTTCACCATCATGCCCACCACGCCCTACAGCGTTACACCAGGTGCTTCCCAGACTATGGGCCCTGAATGCGAGGCATCTGAGCTTGCAGCCACTGGACTAGCGGCTCTGGTCCCTTGTCCCCCTAGCATTCTTCTGCATACTATCAGGTCATCTAGATTTAGCACCAAATGACTACTTAGCATTGACTCCAGTGACAGGCCAGTGGGAAGGAGAAGTGGCCGGGTTTGAGTCGAGCACAGGAAAGTGAGTAGGGTTTGGATAGGCAGAGAGACGAGGCGAGGGTACTCCTGAAAGCAAGGTTATTCCCATAGCAACAGTAAGTGTGATGAGGGCCCAGTGGTTGGGAAGTAGCACACAGTGTATTCCAGGGGAAGGAGGAAACCGGCTTGGCTTAAGGGGGAAATGCCTTCAGAGGAAGAAGAGGGCGATAAGGCAGCAAAGACCCAGGAGAAGTTTACGTTGACATTTGAAAAGAGGAAGGCAGGGATGGCTAGTCCCAAACCAAACACGGTTCACCGCTCACCTCTGCTCTTCCGGCTATGAAATTAAGAATGAGTTCATCACACGTCAATGAAATGTGGATGCTCCCTGTGCGCAGAGGAATATTATTCTTAATTATATAAAACTAAAGCACTACAGGGTCACACAAAATAAACAGGGGGGCAGTGAAACACCCTGGCTGCCCCACTGCAGAGTGCCGGCAGCAGTGCAGCCATGAGGAGTCAGACCTGGGCCCAACATCTGGTCTTAGGACTGGCAGTGACAGCCTAGAGAACTGGCTGCCCACTCGGACCCTCCACTTCCTCATTTGTAAAATAAAGACATTCACAGTCTTTACCCTGCAGGGCTGCTGTGAGAATTAGATGAGAAGCCACATAAAATGCCTAAGACAGTGCCTGACCTAAAGAGAGCACTCAATAAGCATTAGTTGCTTCTTGTGGTTATTATTATACAGGGGTTTGGTGGTTGTTATTATTATTACTATTATTACTATTATTATTCTTTAGGGCTTTGGTTATGATGATGATTAGACAGGGGTTTGGTTTAGTTAATATACTGTATCTAAATAGTGGAATAATGTAAAACCTTTAAATATCTTGTGGCAGAAGACCATTTATTTAATAAGAAAGTGGTCGCAGTACACCAAGCAGTCGGGGGCAGTGGGGAGGGGAGAAAGCACACTACAAGCAATGGACTTCTTAGGGTCTCCTGTGTAAGATTTAGGGGTGAAAACAAATATGCATAAATGCCAAAAAAATGGAAAAACATACACTGTGTTTAGCTCTATGTTCTTCTGTGCTTTCTAAGGGGAGGAAAGAAGTTATTTAATAATAAAATAAAAGTAATAACACTACCTTCACTTGGAGTAAGGCTTTTCATTTTCCAAAGCTTTTTCACATATCTCAATCTTATACTAATTTTATTTTTAATGGCCCCTATTAAACTGCTATTCTGCCAAATGCCCTTAAACCAAAATCCTGAAATCCACTTATCTACCCCCAAAAGGACAATCTTTCCACCAGAAGACCATCTTTCACTAACACCTTTGCTAACAATCAAGTAGCTGGTTTTCCCCAACGTGAGGAGCAAAGACACATAAATCCACTTTTATAGCCAGGGCTTTAGTGAGTAGTTTCAGGAAGAGATGTTTAAGTTAACGATGCACTGTAATAAAGTAGTAGAAACCATCAGTTAAATCAGGGGTCTGAGCCACACGTCCCAGGGCCTGGCTAACCCTGCTCGTTTGGCTCTAAGATGCTCCACATCTAGGATAACACATCCTCCCAATGCACGTCCCCAGATTCCGTGGTAAGACTGCCAGCTGCTTCCCCACCAGCCATGTTCTCTCTCTTCCTTGGTAACAGACCCTGATTATTAGCTAGGCTCCACGCCACCCAGAATAAAATCCTCCATCTCCCAGCAGCCCCTGCGCTAGCCATGGCTGTGGGACTCCATCCTGGCCACTGAATACATGCAGATGCGTTGTGCTGGACTTCTGGGAAGTTAATGGGAGTCGACTCAGCCACAGGAGCAGCTTCTTCTGTGCTTCTGCTTTTCCTGCTCCTTCAGGCTTGTGACTTGGACCAAATAACTGGCATTTCACCAGCCATCTTGGACCATATGACAGCCCCAATATGCAAACCATGGGATGATGGAGAGAAAAACAGGAGCCTGGGTCCCTGATGACATGTGGAGATGCTCTAAAACCCCATCCTGGCCTTCTTTTCAAAGACAACTTACTACAGATGATATATGAACGTAGGCTATTATATGCTATACACATCTGGCAGACAGCACATGACTTTAAGTGGGTCATCAGGATAATGAAGCATTTTAATGAATCACTTTTTTACTGAACCTTTTGTAACAGCTAGATGTTTATCACCAACTACTTTCTTTTTCCACAAAGACAGCCCCCCTATATACTTTACTCTTTTCTCTAGTGGTTCAAAGTCAACTAACACATATAATTCACAGAATTCTGCCCTCACATGACTGTGATCAAAATCCAACTCTCTGGAGCCCCTAATAAAAACCAAGAGAACCTGGCCAGTATCCCCAGGTCTGCAAAGCACAAAGAAGTTATGACACTCAGACTGGAGGCGAACAAGCAGCATAACATTTCTAAAATGATTTTCAAGTCATGCATACACAGCAATGGAGCAAGAGCAATGGTGTCATCAGGGCTCACGTTGGATAAATTCAATCCCAGGCAAACACCCGCCCACAGACAAATGTCAAGGAGCCACCCCAACTCACATGTGAGATTTATAGCAGGCATTAACATCAGCACCACCCATGCAGCTCAGGGCGCTATGGACATTTTAGGGCCTCAACTGTCTTGACGAGGTCCTTTAAAAGACTGCCCTATGTGTAAGTCCAACTCCTACCACCATACACTGTACCTGAAGGTCCCCCTCAGCAATCCTAAAACCCACGTAAGGACAAAGAAGGACCAGGGCTTTGTCTCCAGGGTGACAGAACGACATTCAGGTCCCTTGTTGTCTCCTGCAAACAGCATAACCTCGGCAAGTTAGCTTTTCCTTCACAAGAGCCTAGACTCCTAAACGCAAGTCACAAGAGGTAAAACCTTGTACTTACATCTTGAAATTACACCCAGATTTAAAACTTCGCAGAGGAAATTATTAACTTTCACTATCATCCTAGCCCAAGTTTTTAAATGGGCTCAATTACATAAGGTTAGTGCACTTAGCCTTATCTCCCAGATAAGGATGTAAGAAAACATTTTAAAATTCAGCTTCTATATCACATTTTCTACCAACACATCCGCTTGTGCTTACCCCATCATCCAATGCAATCTCTAGGTAGAAATTATTTTGAGAAGCGGGTCACCAAAAATTTTAACTTATTTAATACATTTATAGAACAGAATTTTGCAGGAGGGACGAGAATAATCATACAGTAAAGAGACAGAATATGGCAGAAGGAAAAGAGAGACCAGATTTTATTTTATGCAACTTAAATCCTTCACAGGCATTACATCTAAAATACATATCTAATACTCCATACTCTCACAAGGATGAATCTTGCTTTTATTAAGGGGGAAGATGGTGCAGGCAGAAGAGGTCAGGGTAATCAATGCTATTTTAAAGTAAACCAGAAAGTATACTTGTGTATACATAGGCCATATATGCTTTTATTTTTATTTTATTTTATTTTATCTTCTGGCCGCACCACAAGGCATGTGGTACCTTAGTTCCCTGACCAGGGCTCGAACCCGTGCCCCCTGCAGTGGAAGGAAGCATGGAGTCCTAACAACTAGACCGCCAGGGAAGTCTCCACATATGCTTTTTAAATGTCTGGAAAAATTTGCCAAATGTAACCACTGGGAGGAAAACATGACGGGTGATCTTTCTCTTCTTTTTGTTTATCTACACTTTCTAATTTTTGTACAACAAAAACACTTACTACCTATGTAATTTAAAACGTATTTTTTAAAGTTAACAGATTCACAATAGCGTCAACAGGAAAATAAGCCACATCTGGAACAGCTCGGGACAGAACAAAGCCTGAAGGATTTCTGGGCTCAAAGCTGAAGGATACAGACAGTGAAGTTCCTGGGGCCCCAAAGTCCTAACGCCCTCCTCTCTGGACAGGATGCTCAATGCGATTTTAAGCATATGCCATTTAGCAAACCGTATCCTCTCTACCATGCAGTTTAGGCGAGGGAAAGTCGAAATTACCACACAAAAGCAGCATCCTCCCAGCGCCTGCTGATTCAGCCAAGGAAAGAGCCTGAAGTTTCTAGCAACTCGCCATTTAATTATGGGTAACACTCGCGTTACAGTCCAATTTATGGGTCCTAGATGTTTAGTAAAGTTACCTCTCAGTCCCCTGCTATTAAACACTGGGCAGTTATGACAATTAATTAATACCACCCCAAGGCTACCAGGAGGGCTGTAGTTCTACCAGCCAGGTCGCACTCTCCAAGTTGAAATGGCCACCTGAATGGGCCTCCCAGCTTGAACAACATGCCCCTTCTGGCTTATACTCCTTCTCTGGTGGGGACCTCAGGTTGGGGAGTTAGGTAGAAATGCAAACAGGTGGTATTGGTTTGCTTTACCTATTGTTCCACCGAAGAGGAAAACCCCTTTGTGATCACAGGCACCCTTCCTCAAGTGGAAAAATAAATCTATATGTTTTGTTTGCACAGTACATCAGAATTACATACTGCCAACCACGCCTGCTCACGAAAGCTCAGAATTATCCCAACCCCCTCCGGTGCCTCATTCTTCTCCTCCTGAACCAATTTTTCCTGGCATTCATCCCACCCCCTACATCTCAAGTCAAGGATGGACTGGTTTTAAGCAAAGCGTTTCACTGCCCCCTAAGATTCCTGAGGAATCCACTCCAACCGAAGCCATGGACTGAGTCTGAAAGTGCTTGTAAGCCCTCCAGCCTCATCTCTCCGTACTCACTGTTGCTGGATTTAAGGTCGCGGTGGATGATGGGGACAATTGCCTCATCATGTAAGTAGTTCATCCCTCTGGCAATCTGCACGGCCCAGTTCACCAGGATGTCTGGGGGAATCCTTTTCCCAGATAACACTCTATTCAAAGGCCCTCCACGAGCAAACTCCATGACCAAGCAGAGGTTGGGCTCCTTCAGACACACCCCCCTAAGGGCAATGATGTTGGGATGCTTCAGCATGGCGAAGAGCTTGGCCTCCTGGCGAACATTCTCTATGGTCTGGCTGATGTCCTCGTCCGGGTCGTGGCGAGCTGCTTTCACGGCGACCTCATCCCCTATCCAGAAAGCACGGTAGACCTTCCCAAAGCCCCCGATGCCAATAATCTCTTCCAGGGTTAGCTCCGCAAAATCAATCTCTAACACTGAGAAAGAAAAGAAAAAAAGAAGCAAGTCAAAAAAATGTGAAAAACACCATTTTATCACCCATTTACCTGGGTGGGTAAACACAGCGAGTTGTCTGTGCACTTAGATTTTCTGTCTTCTCACTGTAAACTCCCTAAAGACAGGAAATGTGATTCACTTTTTTTCTGTTACGTTATCCTTAGTGACTAGCACAGAGCAGGCATTCAATGCATATTCATGAAATAACTTCCACTTGGGAATTCACGCAGAATCTTGTACCGAGGGCAACCATTCTAACTAAAAGGAAAATTGGGGGAGATCATTTTCATGAGACTTATTCACATTTCACTGTGTACATACTGGGTAGTGAGAAGCATAAAATCCAGTGCCACGGCAGACACACAACAACCAGACCACTTTAGTAGCGGTATGATCCAAAGATGAGGAAAATCACTAATTCCCACCGCAGGACAGGGATTAAGGGTGAGTGGGGAAGGGATTCTCAAGGAAGGAAACATTTGAAATGGGCCCTAGAGAATGAGTGGGAGGGATCTCATCAGGCAATGCGATCAGGGTGGAGAAGGACAATCCAGGTAGAGGGAAGGTCATGAGCAAGAACCGTGGGGCATGGAGAACATTCACAACAGCCAAGACGTGGAAACAACCTAAACGTCCATCGACAGATGAATGCAGAAAGAAGATGTGATACATATACACACTACTGTATATAAAATAGATAACTAATTAGGACCTACTGTATAGCACAGGGAACTCTTCTCAATACTCTGTAATGACCTACATGGGAAAAGAATCTAAAAAAGAGTGGATCTATGTATACGTGTAACTGATTCACTCTGCTGTACAGCAGAAACAACACAACATTGTAACTCAACCATACTCCAAAAAAATTTAAAAAAAGAACAAATAGCATTTAGTTGAAAAAAAAAAAAAGATGTGATATATATATACAATGGAATACTACTCAGCCATAAAAAATGAAATAATGCCATTTACAGCAACATGGATGGACCTAGAGATTATCACCATATGTAAAGTAAGTCAGACAGAGAAAGACAAATACCATATGATGTCACTTATATGTGGAATCTAAAATACGACAGAAATGAGCTTATCTATGAAACAAAAACACAGATACAGAGAACAGACTTGTGGTTGCCAAGCAGAGGGTGGGGGAGGAAGGATTGGGAGTTTGGGATTACCAGATGCAAACTAGTATATATAGAATGGATAAACAACAAGGTCCTACTGTATAGCACAGGGAACTATATTCAATATCCTGTGATAAACCATAATGGAAAAGAATATGAAAAAGAATATATATGTATATCTGAGTCACTGTGTTGTACAGCAGACATTAAACACAACATTGTAAATCAACTATACTTCAATAAAAGGAAAAAAGAAAAAAACAACATAGGCCATGAGAGTATATGGCCTATCAGGAACTTCAGGGAGTCCAGGGCAGCTGGATTATAAGCACTAGGGTAGATGAGGCGCAAAGCCTTGCTGGGGTCAGCCAGGTCATGAAATGTTGTTAAAGCCATTCTGAGGGGCTTAAAATTCACACTGTAAACGGTAGGAGTCATGTATCTTTATGAAGGAGAGTGTTGTCAGTCTTGTGACTTAGAAAGGAAACCAACTCTGGCGGCCATGTGGAATATAACAGCAAAGGGAGGCCACTGCAGTAACCCAGGAGCACAAGCACAAGGGTCTGAACCTCAGCAGCCATGATGACAGGAGGAAAAAGTAAGGAGGAAATTGGGAGATCTTCAAAACTTGGTTCTACCAAGACCGGGTGACTAAGATGCTTGAGGAAGGAGTCTCCTAGGCAACATCTTACCCCAGCAGTAACCTGGGCCACAGTTCCACCCCTGAGATTGCCAGTATCACACCCAACCACTCATTCCCCGTCCCAAATCCAGAGCTTGAATCTACGGTACTACGATTCTATCTTTAGCTCTGCTTAGAAAGGCTTCCGTGGACAGTTAATAACAACCACCAGTGATTATAAATCTTGGGCTAGATACGGAGCTGCTGTACGAGCCAAGTGCTGTTTCATGTTTCTCTCATCAAAACCCTATTCTCTGTCCTCTAAGTCTCTTTCTTTGTCTTTACCTAGCTGACTCATAGGCATCCCTCAGGTCTCAGCTTAACCATCAATCTAATAGAGGAACTTTTCCTGACCCCCCGACTAAATGAGGTCAGGCCCGAGTCAAGCACTTCCACAGCAGTCTCTATTTGGCAAGACGCAACAAGGTTATAATTACTTGTTCATCGCCTATCGTCCTGCTAGACTGTGGGATGCACGAGGGTGGATCCTGTCTGCCTTACTCACCACTGTCCTTATCGTGCCAAATATTCAGCTGGTGACCAAAAGACAGGGAAGTAAAATGAGGGAAAAAATCTATCGCAGTATGAAATAAACCAAACTCAGATCTGGGGGGAAGAAACTGAATTGGACCTCCTGAAACAAATACAGAGAATAGTCACACTTTGCTAAAAAAAATAAGAACACAAAGATATATTTCTGAACTCTTGGCAAGACCAAAAGAGGAACTGCCCACCGCTGACTGTTCTCTTCCATTCTCAGCCAGCTCCATGAAGCCTTCATTCTCCATTCAGATGCTGGTGGGGCTCAAAACTCTGTTTTTGCTTTGCTATAGCACTTCTATCCTATCTAGGGCTGATCATTTGTATTTTGTAATGCACCCAGCAGTCTGCACAAAGGAAACTCTTAGGAAAACTTAGTTGGACTGCCTTTAGGTATACAAAAGATTATCACCTCATCTAGCACTCTTTTTGAAGAATAAATGGTGTGGCAGGTCCTGCAGACTAGCAGTCAGCATCCATTCTACAATCCTCCAGCACACCTTTCAGTACTACAGAGGTCAGAAAGCTAAAACACTACATTTTCCAGACTCCTTGACAGAGTGCTGGTTAGCCAATGAGATGCACAAGATTCAGAAGGCAGAAGTGAGACGGAGACCATCTCCTCGCTGCTTCTTCTGGCAAGCATGGCTGTGGAGAAGTGGGGTTTTTCCTGCAATAGCATGTCAATGTCCAATTAGCTCTGTGGATGTGGAAAGGAATGTTGCAAGGCCAAGCAGTCACCTAATCGGACAGCAACTACGACAGGGTGTTTGAGAAGTCAGCAGCTTCAATGGCAACTCCTGATTCTGTACCATCTCAGTTAGAGAAGCAGCAGCTTGCCTGGTGGGCCAGGTCTGCAATGTTCTGGGAGTTGGTCCTCTAGGTCCAGCCGACAGCCCCGTCTCCCCAGCCTTCCAAAAAAATCTATAAGCAACTAACTTCTTGTGCTAAATCATTTTCTGCTTAAAATAGCTTGAGTGTTTCTGGGTCCTAAAATGAATCCTGACTGATTACTAATTCTTGCCTTATCTCATCTATATGAATGAGAAAAATATGCCAATGTCAAAGAGAGATTAGAAATCCTCTTGGAGAAAACTGTAAGTTATCCTAGGAGTCCCCATGGTCATAGACGGAAGAAACACTTGTTTTTTCTGCCAGATTTTTCACTGATGAAAAGTTATGTGCCTTTTTAATAAATGTGCATTTACATACCTTATTTCCTCAACTGAATATCTGAATTCTCCTTAAGGGAATTAACTGTTGTATTTTCTCTTGTACCCACCCTCTTCTTTCCTCTGGTCTGAAGCATAGCTGTGAACACACAGGACGTGTTAGATATTTATTTAAACATATGGGGATTTAAAAGATGTGATTCTGAACCAGGGTGCTGAAAGGACAGCTCCTCCAATGGTATTTCACAGAAGGTAGAAAACCTCTGTGGGGAAGGCAAAGAAGCAATGATCTCTCTCTGGGTAGAACATGAACTCTCAGGTTCTTGCTATTTCGTCGAGGAAATATTATGACCAGCCTTCAGAAAAAGTACAGAACAGAGCTTACAAGAAGAAAGACAAAACAGTGGGGGATGTGGGGAGGGTCCTTTCTTTTCCCTTCCCTGCTAAGAAGTCCCTTTGGATAGAAACTAGACCTTCACTGCAGCTGCGAGGATGTGAGACTCTCCTCCCTTTCCCTGCCCCAGTCAAGACCTGGTTGTAAGTAAGAATCAGGTCAACTCTCACACAGCACATTTTTCAGTTTCTGTGGAAGAATATTTCCAGGAATATCAGGAACAAAACCTTCTCTCTTTCAGTCTTGGAGTCAAGATGTTATTCCCTCTCAATTATATCCCTGGAAACTAAATATACAGGCACCTTCTGGTGAGTTTGGGGCAAGTGAATGGTACATACCTCACTCATTTAAAAATCTTAAGTACGTCTGAAAATACACCCTTATATTGCTAGTGAAGGCAAGAAAAAGAAATGTAAATTAGTAATATCCTTAATTTATGCCCTGCTTGAAAACTGACACAACTCTCCTGTAAGAGAAGCTTTTTTTTAATACCTAGGGTTATATATCTCTGAAGATGATACATTTGGAACTTTACATTTTCCATCTTTCACTAAAATAAAGAAGATGAGCAAGCTCCTGGGTTATTTATATTTGTCGGTCCCGTGGACAGCTAAACTCTAATACCTACACTGGAGAGGATAAAAGCACTCTATAAACGTTAGATGATTTATAATATCACTCTTATATGCTTTCTTTGTCACAAGATTTAGTAATTTCCCCCTCTTCCGTTTTGATTAAAGTTTGAAACAGAAGTTTCACTTTGAAAAGCAGTATTTGAAAGTAAAACTGAACATTATTACTTCACTTTGTGTCTTCTATTCACAATCTAATATCAAAATTCATGTCCCAGAGAGGAAGTTGAAAAAAGTAACTGGGGAAAAGTTGTCAGAGGCTCAATTTCATTCTAAGTCTCTGGAGACCAGGTCAACAGTCACCTTTATTTTCTGAGTGACACTAAATGAACCAGTGGACACAGCATACAGACCAGAGGCCCTTTATCAGATCACCAAGATTTGCTCAAGATTTCCTTGAGCAAAGCACTGCACTGAAATTATATATTTACATCACCAATTTCCCTCACGTGTGACTTCTAAGTACCTCCTCATCTTCTCATGTCCTTATCCCCGGTATTTAACACAGTATCTCTCTTTCACTAGGCACTCTAATTGGTTTTTGACTAGAATTAAATTTTGTGCATTATCAAAAATTAATTCCAGTCAAGATGAGAATTTAGTGTGGCTAAATAACATAACTTACCAAGACCTTCAAATGCTGTTGTTCAAGTCAATTCTTTCAATAAGTACAAGGTACTTCCTACTTTCTCATCACCTGAGTTTTAGATATCAGAATCTACTCTCTCCAAGGTAACTTTTGTTACAGTCTGGGGGAAGTCCTGGGCACCCAATGGAGAAGAAGCTTCTAAACTGGCACAGTGTAGACCTGCCTGGCTTTCTGTGCATGGGTTCTTCCCACCTAAGTCACATTCGCTCCCGACTGCTCTCACAGCAGCGAGCACAAGATATTAAAGAAACTCAGCTCCCGTTCATGAACCTCACAGAGCTCTTCTACTCTGATATTAGCTGTCTCTGAAAAAAAAAAAAAAAAATCACCAAACCTCACCCACAAAGACCCTCAAAATCTGACACGTTTAAAACTACATTGTTTTCTAACATGCCAGGCCAACATCTCTTCCGGTATGTGACCAAGTTCATCTTCAACACTATTTGAGACATTATCTGCTAGGACCCTTAGCCTTGATCTTTCCAGCACTAAGGCAAAAAGGTGTAACACCTAGGAACAACTTAAAGTAATTTGTCACCTGCAGGTATTATAAAGATTAACTGTAGAAGGAGGAAGTTTTAAACTGAATAAGAGGGAGAGAGAAACAAAGGAAATTAAACATTTGAACATCAATTTGATAGTCAAAACACCAATAAAAAAAGGACAGAAGAAAAACAAGAGGTTATGATTTTGATATTAATAAATGGTATTTAATAAACATCTTAAGATATAATTGTTCAGGTGAAAATAAGTTACAGGACCAGAAAAATAACTGTTACAAATAAAACTTTAAAATTAAATGTTTAAAGTTGGCCCTTGGTAATGACTTTTTTAAATGAGCTAAGAGACAAAGTATACAAAATATGGAATAAACAATGATATAAGTGAATTAACAATACTTTTTTTAACAGGAAAGAAATTACGGAAACCCTCAAATACAAAATAGTGTAAACTGCACCGGAAGATACTTACATCTTTCTTCTAAAACCACCTAGCATCACTGATTAAAGGATTCTAATGGCAATTTAACTCCTTTGAAAAACAAAGAAAATTTCATTTCAGGGTGTGGAAAAGGGGAGCTCCTGGGAAACTGGTGAAAACAGGACCCTAGAAGAAAGGCCCTGGGAGGGACCCCTGGGCATGGTTCCCCTGAGATTTGGCAAATACCAAATATAGGCGAGGATCTAGGGTGAGAAGAAAGGAGAAGATATATTGTCTGGGTGTCAAGGCCCTGGGACTTAGCCACTATATCTTGTGCTCCTGATCTCTCATGGGGGAATGACATACTTTTCCCTTGCTAATCATTTCTCCACTCATCACCTGCCCCTACAGACAGACACACACACACACACACACACCCTTATAGCACATTATTTGCTGAGACTCCTTAAGGGACCACTTTTTAAATACAAGATTAGGATCCAAGAAATCAACACCGTATTTCAAAGATACTTCAGCCTTGAGTTCACATAGGCTTCCGGGACTTGTGAGCCAGCCCAGCCCTGCGGGAGACACCCCCGTCTCCTTTAAAGCAAATGCCTTTCAGGGGCGGGGACAGGCGGTAGAAGAGGTCGGGAAGGTCCCTGATTTGGGAACTAATGTTATGACAGAAACCACCAGCTTGCCTAAAATCCTTCCAGACTGGGGGGGTGGGGAGGTTGGAGACAGGAAGATTCTCCTGCTGGGGCTTCAAGATGTGGGATCAGGAGCTGCTGCTGAGGCGGTCGCGTGAAGGTGAAGAAGCCCAAGCGCCCGAGGTTCCAGGCGAGGCCTGCGGCATGTCTATCTTACTGATTGCACCCGCCAAAGCCCCTGCAGCCCGAGCCCGCGCACACACACACACCCCCAGGTCAATCATTGCCCACCCAAGCTTAACCCTCGAGGAGGGCTCCCCTCCCCCTGCGACCACCCCAAGGCATCCATCATACCCCCCACCCCGCTCCCCGCCGGGCTCCCGGGCCCCGCCTTCGCCTTACACTGAATGGGCGGGTAGCAACTGGGGTCTTCGCCTCTGGGCTGGCAGCGGCTGGAGAAGGCGCTGCGCGGGGTCACGTAGTTGCTGGGGAAGATGCCCACCCGCTGGTTCAGCTGCCCGGTCCACCAGCCCTCGTCGCCGGACACCTGCGAGTCCTTGGACAGCACCTCTACCACGTCGCCCAGCCGCAGGGTCAGCTCGTCCTCGCCCGCCGCCTCGTACTCGAACACGGCCGTCCAGTAGGGCAGCGGCGCGTCGGAGCCCAGCTCCCTGGGGACTGCCGCCGCCGCCTCCTCCTCCTCTTCCTCCTCCTCCTCGGCCCCGGCCCCCGCTCCATCCTCCCCCGGCGGGGCTGCAGCGGCGGCGCTCGCCAGGCAGCCGAGAAGCGCTCTGGAGGGCTCCATGGAGCGGCCGATCCATAGGGTGCGGGGCTGCTGCCGCCCGCAGGAGCCGCCGCCGCCTATTGTTCATGCGGCTCCGCAGAGCTGGGGGGACCCCCCTCCCCCGACGGCGGCCGCAGGTAGGGGCCGGGCTGGCGGGGCGGGGAGAGTCGGCTCGCTAGGGCTGGGGCTGGGGCTGGCTCAGCGCGGCTACAAGTGCGCGGAGCGCGTAGTGCTCACCGCAGCATGGGGGCGCGGCGGGCCGGAGCCCCCGCCTTCGCGCTCGCCCCCTGGGGCGGCCTGGCCACCTCCGCCGCCGGTACCTGCTCGCGCAGCTGGTGCCCGGTGCCGCCAGCCGGCCGCCGCTCACCGCTCGGCGCCGCGCCCCGCCCCCTGCGCCGTCCGCACGCCCGGGACCACCTGACGCGGACCTGGCTCCGCCCCAGCCCTGCGGACCCTAGGAGGCGGGGCTTCACGGCGCCCGGGCCCGCCCCCGCACCATCCTGCCTTCCCATTGGCCGCCGCTGACCGGTCCGCAGGTTCCTCCAGCCGCGGTTGGGGCTGCCCCGCCAGCCGCCCGCCCCGCCCCTCTCCACCCCCTGCGCCTACGTCGCCCTCCCCCCCTCCTCCCGCCCCAACGTGCGGGCTCTCTCATTCTCAAACCCCAGGTTGACCCATTTCTCTCTCCCATTGGACCCCCGCATCTCCAACCATTGGTCCGAGGTACCTGTCCGTTTCCTGGGAGAGTTCAACACCGCCCGTCAGGAAGAGGCTGCGGCCTCATTGGGCGCCTGAGGAAGGATGGGTGGATACTCAAAGGTAAAGCCGAGCCCTCATTCAGACCAAAAAGGGTGAAGGAGACCGTTCCCTTTGTTTGCCGCTAAGAGGTA
Source organism: Aethalodelphis obliquidens (assembly GCF_003676395.1). Classification (NCBI taxonomy): domain Eukaryota; kingdom Metazoa; phylum Chordata; class Mammalia; order Artiodactyla; family Delphinidae; genus Aethalodelphis; species Aethalodelphis obliquidens. Next base: position 43,667,881 of record NW_020837954.1, read on the forward strand.
GGGATTCCACTGGGCAGAATCTGTGTTCTTCATCCTAAAGTGAGATTTTGAGAGTGAGCAGAGGAGAAGCGAGCTGGGTTGCGGGCCCCCGGGAGAGCTCTTTCTTCTCCAGCGCCTTCTTACCTTTGGATTTTCCCTTCTCTTGGAGCTGCCTCTGCCCTAGTCCTACCAGGTGGATCAGCTTCCACTCCAGTCCGACTGAATTGCACCCCGACTCCTTCCGTAACCTTTCATCTAGTAAGACCTTCAGGCCCACTGGAATGTTCTTTAGAACTCTTAAAACTACAGTTCTCGCCTCTGTGAAGACTGCATACAGCTCGCCCTTTCCTAGGTTCCTGTAAGAAGATATTCCAATACCGTTGATTTTTAGAATTCAGACGAAAGACCACTTTACTGGAGCGCAAACTGAGGGTGGGAAAGCTGTCGGTGATGTGGGCTTGGTCTCTCTGAAGAGGCTCAGTTTCTCTACAAATCTTGGAATTTTTTTGCCTGGGGGGAATTGCACTTTGGATCACAGTGACCTTAACAGAAATCAGATTAAGAACCAAAGCTGAATATATATCAAAACGATACTGCAGTTCATGAGCAAGGCTGACTTTTCTACATCCTTTCGTTGTCCTCCACTTCTCAAACATGAAAGAAAGAAAGAAAGGAAAGAAGAAAGAGATGGCCCCTAATATTTCTTCTGTGCTTTAATCCTTTCACGGCAATATAGATTTCCAGTGAGATGGTTCTCTGACATTTCAAAACAAGCCCATGCTGAGAGATCTAGCCTGATCTCTACTAAACTTTTCCCCTTCCATGGTAGGAATAGATCCGATTTATTTGGCATCCACTGAGTGTTTTTTGTCTAATTATAGCTTGGGGGTAATTGTTAGACACACTGAAGACAGTGGGACAATTTGGAAAGAAAGCCAGGGCTGGCATCTCCAGCTTTGCTGCCACCAGCTGCAAGATCTTGGGCAAGTACTCAACCGACTGCTCAACCTCAAAGTGAGGGGGTGGACTGGAAGATCTCCTATGATGTTGTAGGCCTGACATTCTGTGGTTTGTACATGAGTATGGCTACACTCATGTGTCCCACCCATTTCAGGCCTTGAAGAAGTTAGGGTAGAGTGCCATACCAAAGGTCAACTGCAGTAGGTCTTGAGAAAGAATTTCTGAGTAAATGCCCTAAAAGAGTGTTCAGATTCTTATTGTGCATAGGATCAGTGAACTGGAAAAGATATGGATGAGTCTTTGAGTAAACTCCCTAAATTTTGTTCAGAATAAAACTATGGCACTCCCAAGCAGAAGAGATCAAGTAAGGAGGGGGTAGAGGTATTTCATGTTTTACAAAAGACCATAAGAAGAAAGGTTTTCTTGATAAAAATTTAATTTGGAGGAAGAAGGAATTTTCCAGAATGATGTAGACACACGGAGAGAAACAAACAGAAAAAAAAAAACAAAACACTAAAAAGATATAGAGAAAAATTGTCAGTGGTGATCTCTTTCAAGTGGTAGGATTATGAGTAATTGGGCAATTTTTATTGTCACTTTGCTTATTGATAATTTTGTATGTTTTACTATACAGTTTTGATCTCTACTTCTTCCCCACCCAGAAAAGAAGAAAAAAAAATCCTTGATCCCTCTCAGTAGGAAAAGTCTAATTACCCACATAAGTTAAATCTTTCATGAAGTGTCATTCATCAAACATTTCAAGAAGTCATTCAGTAAATATTTGTTGAATGGATAAGTGCTAGGAATTCAAATGAGGGAATATCCTTCAGGCTAAAGCTGTCTAGCAGAAGTTGTCTAGCCAGGTTTCATGGAAGAGGCAGAACTAAAGCCAGTCCTGGAGGTGGATGTAGGGGAACAGGGAGGAACCTGCATTCAGGATTGGAGGGTGAACATGGACCCACCACAGAGGTGGGGAAGCCTGAGTAAGCCCAGGGATACAGTAAAAGGATGAGAAAGAACTCTGAAAAGATAGGTTGAGACCAGATTTGTCGAGGGCCTTGTAATTACTTGTTTCAGACAAGTAAATATTTAATTGACTATTTGTAATTATTTAATGTCTAGCTTGTTCACCATGAGGGCAGAAACCCTCTGGTTCTCCACAGTTATCCCAGCACCTAGAGGGCTCCTGGCACATAATTGTTTCTCAGTACATATTTGTGACTGAATGACCGACTTGAATACCAGGCTGAGAAAAAAAAGTCTGTGTTTGGTTTAGCAGATAAAAGTTTAGCCCCGAAAGCTTTTGAGTAGGGCTGGGAGGTGATCAAATGTTACCATCTCTGAGGATGAGAATAGATGAGGAATGGATGAGGAGGTGCTTAAGTCGGGCATCCAAAGGTGTATACAGCTTGATTAGTGGAGAATAGGAAGCATGGAAATGGAAATTAATGCAGTGGGTAGAAATCACAGAAATATCAGCTTGAGAAGAGGTAAGAGAGCAAAAAGGGAGTGATGGAAAATAAACTTTACTAAATAAAAAAAGGGCAGATTGCAAAAGACTTTGAAAGGCAAGTAGAATTACCAAGATTTCACCACTATTAAGCAAGCAGTGACAAATGTCACCCCAAAAAGAATCATTTTCTCTACCACACTGAAAGGTATAGCATAAGGCAGGGAGAAAATAATAGCAATTGGTGAAATGGCTTGCCAATGGACTTATGTCAGAAGATCATGCTTTCTCCTGGCTCTGTCCTTTGAAATCCATGTGACTTGGGGCAGGGTACCTGTTTGAACCTCAGTTTCCTTATTTTTAAAGAGATGTAAAAGTAGAACCTTATTTTTATAGAGGTTTGTAGGATTAAATGAGACAAGTCCTACAAGAGCTCTTAGCATGCTGCCTAGCTCCCACTAGATATTAAACGTATTTATTTTCTTCTTTCCTCTACCCATCACACTCAGAAGCACTCAAGGGAAGTAATTAGTTAATTGCACCCTAGGAAACTGCAGAGGCTTCTTTTTTCTTTTTTCTTTTTTTTTTTTTTGCGGTACGCGGGCCTCTCCCGTTGCGGAGCACAGGCTCCAGACGCGCAGGCTCAGCGGCCATGGCTCACGGGCCCAGCCGCTCTGCGGCATGTGGAATCATCCGGGACCGGGGCACGAACCCGTGTCCTCTGCATCGGCAGGCGGACTCTCAACCACTGCGCCACCAGGGAAGCCCTGCAGAGGCTTCTTGACTGAGAGTTAAACCAGGATTTTTCCCTTAAAAAAAAAAAGAAAGAAAGAAAAGGGAGAAAGAAGGAGGGAGAGGGAGGGAGAAAAAAACCAACAGGCATCATAGACTGATGATTAAAGTTTGGGGCCTTGACTTTTAACTGAATCGGAATCCATACTCACTGTTTGCAATTAGGCAAGTTAATCTCCTGGTCCCCCTAGCTCCCTCATCTGGAAATTGGGGATAATAACTATCTCACTGGGCTCCTAGAATGATTAAATGACAGGATGTATATTATGTGCTTAGCACAGAGTCTGTCAAGTAGTAGTAGTTATTGTTATTATTTGAACCTAAAGCATGATTTGGTAAATGAATATCACTCTCTCCTCAGGTCTTCTGGGAAGTATTTTAAATAAGTACTTTGGTGCTAAAATCCCTCAGGCAGATGTTCAGCTTTTCCAAGAGTCAGCCCACCCCTCCCACCTCTCACAGTACACCATTTCAGGAGAGGAGCCCTAGTTCCTGATTCATAAACCCCATTTGCAGTAATATGACATTCAGTAAATGTTTGGGGACAATGTGTGGTAGGGCTGATAGGACAGAAGTTGGAGCCAAACATTCGGGACCAAATCATTGTCAATGTCACTGTCATTGTCACTGTGGACAAGGCACTTCATTCCTCTGAGTCTCCATTTCATTTGTTATAGAATGAGGCTGTTTTGTTTGTTTTTTTGTTTTGTTTTTTTGGGGTTTTTTTTGCGGTACACGGGCCTCTCACTGTTGTGGCCTCTCTCGTTGCGGAGCACAGGCTCCGGACGCGCAGGCTCAGCGTCCATGGCTCACGGGCCCAACTGTTCCGCGACATGTGGGATCTTCCTGGACCGGGGCACGAACCCATGTCCCCTGCATCGGCAGGCAGACTCTCGACCACTGCGCCACCAGGGAAGCCCTAGAATGAGGCTGTTTTGAGGATTAGATGAAGTCAGGAGGACTCCCTGAAGTACCTAATACATAATAGGTGCTCAATAAATTGTAAATGTTCTTATCACAATCGATAGTATTTTAATTCCTGTCTTCTGAGAGTTAATGGGGCTTGAAACAACAAAACGGTAAGAAATCTTCCCTCCTTTCTTCTCCCTTGCATCTCCTACAAAAACCTCAGTTCAGAAAACAACTGTACCATGGCAGCTCTTTGTTTATTTCTTTTTTTAAGATTTTTTTTTTGATACGGACCATTTTTAGAGTCTTTATTGAATTTGTTACAATATTGCTTCAGTTTTGTGTTTTGGTTTTTTGATCACGAGGCATGTGGGATCTTAGCTCCCCAACCAGGCCTCGAACCCACACCCCCTGCATTGGAAGGCGAAGTCTTAACCACCAGACCGCCAGGAAAGTCCCATGCCAACTGTTTAGAATGTCTCGTCTCTGGAGACCAAGTTGCATTTTAACAATGATCAGAGTCTTTTAATCAAGGAATAAAGATCAAACGTAATTTCTGCTTCTTTCAGCCTGGTTGCAGAGCTAGCCCCGTGGGACGGCTCTCTATGAAATTACACCTCTTACGACCATGCTGGGTCTGCAAGGATTTCATTTAAGCCTTTTAATCAGGGACCCCAAATAGGTCCAATCAAAAGAGAATTAAAGGGAAGATTATCTGTACAATTGGGGTTTTTGAAGAACATGAAATGACTGGGAAAATGATCACATAAAGTGGAAAGGAAAAAAAGATAGAAAACTATCTGTTGTAATCTTAAAAAAAATTAAAGTAAATTGGATAAATCAAGAAAAAGAACTGTATATGTAATCTATTTCTTATTTTATGGAATGTATATTTACATTAATATTATTGAAAGAAATATATCAAAATGTAAACTGGGCTTCCCTGGTGGTGCAGTGGTTAAGAATACACCTGCCAATGCAGGGGATACGGGTTCAAGCCCTGGTCCAGGAAGATCCCACATGCCACGGAGCAACTAAGCCCATGTACCACAACTACCGAGTCTGCGCTCTAGAGCCCGTGAGCCACAACTACTGAAGCCCGCATGCCTAGAACCCGTGCTCCACAAGAGAAGATCCCCACATACCGCGTAGCCACTAAGCCTGTGCTCCACAACTACTGAGCCTGCGCTCTAGAGCCCGTGAGCCACAGCTGCTGAGCCCACACGCCACAACTACTAAACCCCACGCACCTAGAGCCCGTGCTCCACAACAAAAGAAGCCACAGCAATGAGAAGCCCGTGCACTGCAAAGAAGAGTAGCCCCTGCTCGCCGCAACTAGACAAAACCTGCGTGCAGCAACAAAGACCCAACTCAGCCAAAAATAAATAAATGAATAAATAAATTTATTTTTTTAACAATGTGAATAATTATCTCCAGTCTAGATGATTATCTCCAGTCTAGGAGTGATATTTTTTCTTTTTCCTCTACTATTCAGTATTTTCTACCATTAAAATGTACGGATTTTCTAATCAGAAAAGTATGTTATTATTAATGATCATTATGAAAAATTTTAAGGATGTGGAAATGTGCATAGTATAACAAATGAAAAAGTAGTGAAAAAATCCTTCATACAATACGATTACAAATGTGTGTGGGTGCACGCGTGCGTCTGTGTGCATCAAGTGTAGTACCCAAAATCTCATTATTAGTTATTTCTGAGCTGAGTGGTGGAGTATGGGTAATTTGTATTGCCTTCGTTTTACTTTTATTTTCCATATAGCTAAAATAACCATGCAATACTATTAGAATAAAGAACCACAAAATCTTTTTTTTTTTTTTTGGTAATAATGAAATAGATTTCAAGCTGAAAGCATTATTGCGAGTTAGAGAGATGGTAGAGGAGGTAAAAAAGACCCCGAGGATTACAATAATAATAATATTAATAACAATATTGATAATGACTCCTATGAATTGAGGGCACACTGCGAATGCCATCACTGTTTACAATCATTTTTATTTTTCAGAGTCTTTAATGACTCTTCCAAGCAAACAAAAATTCCTGGAATATAAACAGTCCATTGCTTGCCTATCTTTTCCACCTCCTGGAGGGAACATTCTTAGTTATATGCAGACAGACATGTGGCTAGGTACTTTTAGAACTATTCAGTAATTTAGCTTAGCTGTGGTCTTACTCACCTAACACAGGCATAGACTTCTTTTATTCTTCAGCTTTTCAAATCTCCGTCTTTAAATCATGTTGGTGACCAAGACTTAATTGAAACTTCAGCTCACTGTCTCGCTTTTGAGAGTAATGCCTCCTTATCAGAAAAAAAAATCAATTTAAAGATTTTTGTTATTTCTTATTTAAATAAACCAGTAAGATCTGATGAATGAACAACTCTCACAGTTGTTCGTGAAAAATAGATTTTATGAGAGCAGGAGCTGTGTAGTTACAGATGTGGCACTGCAATGCCCTCTTAGAGACCATGGTGGACAACCTCGCCACCGTGTGGCATTGAGGAGTATGGCGGCCATATTTCTCTCTTTTTTAATGACATTTTTTTTCTAGTTTTACACTTCTTTTTTAAGTAACTTTATTTATTTTTAATTTTTGGCTGCGTTGCGTCTTTGTTGCTGCGTGTGGGCTTTCTCTAGTTGCAGAGACTGGGGGCTACTCTTCGCTGCGGTGCACAGGTTTCTCATTGTGGTGGCTTCTCTTGTTGCAGAGCATGGGCTCCAGGCACACGGGCTTCAGTAGTTGTGGCACGCGGATTCAGTAGTTGTGGCATGCGGGCTCAGTAGTTGTGGCTTGCGGGCTCTAGAGCGCAGGCTCAGTAGCTGTGGCGCTCGGGCTTTGTTGCTCCATGGCATGTGGGATCTTCCCAGACCAGGGCTTGAACCCGTGTCCCCTGCATTGGCAGGCGGATTCTTAACCACTGTGCCACCAGGGAAGTCCCTAGTTTTACACTTTAAGTGCTGAAAGTAACCTTCGTGATCACTGGGTGGAGCCTCTTCAATTGTTGTGGAAACCAAAACCTAGACCATGGATATCACTGGGGCTTGAACCCAAATCTTCAGACCCTCTTCTGGCCCTTTCTTGCCACACAATTAGTTCTAGTTCTTCAAGTTCGCTCAGAGACTAGCTGCATGTCATTTGTGGGGAAACTTAGCGCCATCTAATGCAATAACTCAATTTTACATCCAAGGAAGCCCAAGTCTAGAGAGGACAAATTACTTGCTAAAGGGTCCACAGCTAATTCTGTGTCCCTTGTTTTTTATTCCATTCATTCATTTACTCACCAAATATTCACGCATGTGTCTACTATGTGACAGGCACTATTCAAGGCACTAGAGATACAATAGTGAACAAAAATAGACAAAAGGCCCTTCATAAATCACATCTTCTAATAGGAGAGACAGACAAATAGAATAAGCAAGTAAAATACACAATATAATATTACAGAGGGATCAGTGTTAAGAAGGGGAAAAAGGCAGTGGAGGGAGAGAGTGGAAGATGAAATGTTAGAAGAGGTTATATTTCAGAGTGGCCAGAGAAGTCCTTAGCAAGGTGACTTTTGAAATAAAGATCTGAAGAAATTGAGGAAGCCAACCATACAGATATGGGGGAAGAGCATTTAGGCAGAGGAAACAACAGTGCAAAGGCCCTGAGGCAGGATCGTACCTGTGTATTGAAGAAAAGAGCAAGGAGACCAACCTAATGGGTATGAGAGATCCAGGGTAGCAAGAAGTAGGAGAGGTAACGGGGTGCCAGATCATGGGGTACTTTCCAGTCAAAGGAGGACTTTGGCTTTTACTTTTGTGAACAAAGAAGAACAAAAAGCATTACTCATCACCCAGTTCTACCAGGGTGAAGTCGCAACCCACTGGGGTCTCCCACTCACAGTGTGCCCTGAGAGGAATTCAGAAGGCGAAACAAGATGAGGCACTCTGTGCTCAGGATAAATGGGCCGCTAGATAGTAGACACATGTCTCAGGAAGAATTTCAATGACCCCAGATTCTTGCATCTTCCATACATAGAAAAGCACTAAAGTCATTAACTTGAGATGTCTGTTCTTTGTGACCAGCAACACTCTTCTACCAAGATGCATGCTTGACTGCATGTGTTCCCTAGCCCCCAAAATTTGTATGTAAACTGACTCCCTAATTTGGAGCAGTTCCTCAGAGCTCAGTGGCTGTCTCCTGGGCTACAGTCCTTAGTAAGTCCCTGAATAAAACTGAAACTCAACAACTCTTATGTTGTGTGTTTTTAAGTTGACACTTTGAATGAGATGGGAGCCATTGAAGAGTGTTCAGCAGGGGAGTTGCGTGGTCCAACTTTAACAGGAACACTCAGGCCACTAGGTTCACAATAGGCTGCAGAAACAAGGGCAGGGGCATGAGATGGGGAGGCTCTTCAATAATCCTGGCAACAGATAACAGCAGATTAGGCGATGGGGGTGACCAGGAGTATGGTGAAGGGTGGTCAGAATTGTAAACTATATTTTGAGGGTAGAGCAGCTGGCTTTGCTGGTGGATTGGAAGAGGTGGGGAAGAAAGAGGGGTCAAGGATGACACCAAGTTTTATGGCCTGAGCAACTGAAAGCGTAGCCTTGCCATTAATGGAAAACAGAGAGCATCTCAGCAGCTCACTGCTAGGCATGCTCAGTGTGAGATCACCGCCCCACCCCCAAGTGGAGACGTCGGGTGGGCAGCTGATTATGTAGGTCTGGAGTTCAGCCAAGAGCTGTTAAGTAGTAAGAGTCCAGTCCAGAAAGCATGAACTCCATAAAGTGACGAAGGGCACCATAGAAAACATTCAAGCCCAAATGGTAAAATACTTCCTATTTTAGCATGGAGCTTTCCAGATTTCTACCCCCCAAAATTTGTTTTTCATTTTCACTGAATGAATGGTTCTTTAAATTCTATAGTGCTTTACACTTTTCAAAAGTTTCACACACATGATTTCATATAATCTCATAATAACCCCTTTTTCCCCCACCCCTAGATTCCCCCTCCTACCGCCACTGGTAACCACTAGTTTGTTCTCTATATCTGTGAGTCTGCTTCTTTTTTTGTTTTATTCACTAGTTTGTTGTATTTTTTATTTACTCTTTATTTTTATTTTTGTGGGGGCTGCGTTGGGTCTTCGTTGCTGCGTGAGGGTTTTCTCTGGTTGCGGCGAGTGGGGGCTACTCTTCGTTGCGGTGCACAGGCTTCTCATTGCGGTGGCTTCTCTTGCTGTGGAGCACGGGCTCTAGGCGCCCGGGCTTCAGTAGTTGCAGCACACAGTCTCATTAGCTGCGGTGAGCACGGGCTCTAGAGCGCAGGCTCAGTAGTGTGGCGCATGGGTTTAGTTGCTCTGCGGCATGTGGGATCTTCCCGGACCAGGGCTCGAACCCATGCCCCCTGCACTGGCAGGCGGATTCTTAACCACTGCACCACCAGGAAAGTCCCATTTGTTGTATTTTTTAGATTACACATATAAGTGATATCATACAGTATGTGTCTTTCTATGTCTGACTTATCCAAAGAAACTTTTTAAACGGCTCTGCCTTGCAGAGTTGAAGGCTGTTCACCTTTTGCTCACAGACGTGACATGAGTCTCGCGACACTGGTCAGGTCTGTGGGATGACGTTTGCATGTTTTCTGGGTTACAGAATGGAGCCCCGCGTGGGCCAGTGGGAGCCCCAGAGGGCGGCCTGTCAGGCCAGTGGAACGTCAGGGAAATGATCTTGTGCTTCCTGTTGAACTAAAGGTGGCTCGATCCCGATTGGAAGACTTCCCTTCTTTGTTTCTTTGGATTGTGTTGATGCCCAGGTAAGGTGCCATTGCTTGCAGCAGTGTGATCTGTCTCTTTATTATTTTATTACTTGCCCTTAACCCACCCCCTACTCCACCCTCCCATAGCTTTATACGCGATGGAATTGACATTCTTTCTTTTGCGTCTTGTCATCTCTTGGGGACAACAGCAAGGGATGGGAGAGTGACTGAGAGCTTATTGAGTACCAGGCAATAGGTTAGGAGTCGATTCACATGCCCTCATTTGGCGTCCAAGGACAATGCCGCTGACCTACCAACCAGGCCACCACTTGTAACAACAACCAACATGGAAACAGCATTTTCAGTTCCCAAAACACTTTTACATATAGGTGCACTGACTAGGAGTATAGCTTCTAGAACCAGACTGTCTGTGTTTGAATCCCAGTTCTGTTATGACTGGCTGTGTGTTCTAGGACAATTTACTTAACGTGTCTGTTAAACCTCAGTTTCTTCATCTGCACAATGGGGATTTTAAAAATCGTACCTACCGCCTAAAGTGCTTTTCTATAGCTTTACTGCAGTATAATTGATATACAAAGAACTGCACATACTTAATGTTTTAAATTTGATAAGTTTGGATGTATGTAAACGCCCACAATCTGAAGTGGTTTTAAGGATTGAGGTAATGCATGGGCAGCTCTAAGAACTGTGCCTGCAGTCTAGTGAGCCCTCGATAAAGGCAGATGGGATTATATTACCTCTTTGGGCCCCCCAAAAAAAATTCCTATAAAGCAGGTTTCTTTTTAACCAACTTTGCTAATAAGGAAACTGAGGCTCAGGGAAGCTCTTTAATGTGATAACTCAGTAATAAGTAGCAGAAGCCCTAGACCCAGTCACGGGTAACAGCCTTCGATCCCCAAACTTTTCCTAGTTGGAATCCATTTCCTCCAGAGGGTTGGTTTTTGTGTTAACTTTCTCACCAAGTCTTCTGGTGTCCGCTGGCTTTGTGAAAGAACACACTGAGATTGGAGGAGAGTAACAGCAAAAATAACCTTTCTCGGACACCTCAGTGTGTCAGGCTGGTGTCCAGCACTTCTCATGCCTTTCACATTTCATCTTCACCAAAAAACTATGCGCTGGGTACTTTTAATAACCCCTTTGTATATAAACTGGGGCCCAGAGCCATTAAGTTACAGGAGTGGTGTGAGTTGGGGCAGAATCCAAGATCCACCCGTTTATGCACAGGAAGACTTTCAGGTTCCGATACGGGAAGGCTTTTAGATCCGGACTGGGGGAGGCAGATTGACTCCCGCCCCCTTATGCTAACCGGTCCCCAGGACAAGCTGTGACAGCCAAGCAGTGACACCTGGGGCAGCCCCACCCACACTTCAAGCTCAGAGGCTATGCAGGCTCTCAGCCCTCCCAGCCCAGGGCCGGGCCGAACCCCTCCACTTGAGACGCAGTGAGTGTAGCCTCCAGTTCAGAGAATCCCTGGTCCAGAGGGTGTCTCCAGGCGTGGAGGATGGACTGAAGATGTCTGTTTGGGGCCAAGGAGAGCGCAGAGGAAGTCTGAGATTTGGGCTCCATCCCACGCCCTGTCACCATCCCCATCGCAGGCCTCACCCACCCTCCTGGGTCAGGGCTGGCAGTCTGCGCTTATTCCTTGCCTCTTGGCATTTAGATTCCCTTGCTCCTCTTCTGGGCCTCCAGCATGTCATAAGTAGAATTTCTCATGGGTAAATGGGACAATTTCCCCACGCAGACGTGAGGCTAGGTGTGGGAGAATAGAAACCTATGGGGGCTTGGCCTGAGCTTAGGTTTTAATCTGAGCAACCTGGTGTTTCTCTCTCTCGATCCTTCCTTCCCCTCCCTCCCTTCCTTCCTTCCTTTCTTCTTCCCCCCACTCTTTCCTTCTTTCCATCCTTCCTTCTTTTTACAGAGAGAGGCAGAACCACAACATACAGCTTGAGCAAGCTCCAATCTCCCTACTCCCACCAGAGGCAGCCTGCTTCCTATCCTGGGCGAGCTGGTTCAGAACAGGCACTTTGCACACTTCAGGTGTCTTTGGTGCGGGGCGCGGATGTGGCCGGGTGTGACTGTTCTCCCCCTAAGTAAAGCCACTGATCGTAGCTATATGTCCGAGTGCCTATTAATAACCGCAGGCAGCCCACTTGTCCCCTGTCACTCCAGCTGCTCCAACAGTGACCCACTCTCTGCCCTGCCCTCCTCCCTCGTGAGCTACAGCTGGGTCTACAGATGCCATCTGCTCCACATTCCCCTCTCTCACGTGCCTCATCCTCCATCCCTGTGTTGCTCTCTTCTGGGGCTGTGACACCAGGTCACTAATACGGGAAGTGAGAAGGAAAGGAAAGAAGGAAATAAAATAATAACAACTGATTCTGATAAACCCTCCAACCCTTAACATTCTACACCCGGGTTCCTTCCACTCATTGACGATGAAAATAGCGCTCCTGGGTCTCAGAGTTCCCAAGGCCTGTGGTTTGGATAAGGAGCCTTTCCACTGGGTAGGCTTGCTACAGATGCTGAACCCACTAACAGCCGAGGACATTTATCTTCTTGTTGGTGAAGCCTTCAGCCCTCCCATTCTGTTTGTTTCTTCCCTGACTCAGCTTCTCTCCTTTTTTATAAACTGCTACCAAGGAAGGACTTGAAATTTGAAGTATAAATAAATAATACCTCAACTATTACCTGAAATGAAGATTTGAAACTTAAAAGGGACCCGAGAAGAGAAGCATCTCAATAGAGAACAAGAGCTCTAGGAGAGTCGGCTCTGGGTTCTACGTCCCCAGTTACGGACTGGAGCATCTCTCATGCACATTCGCATCATCAATAACACCAACCCATTCCTACCTTGGAGCAGAGGATGGCACCAGATCGCCCTCAAGATCTCTCCTAGCTCTGAAGAAACGGAGATGAACAGAGGAACGGACGCCACCAGCAAGCTGGGGAAAAGGAATCTTAAGAGCCTGTGATTTCAAAGAGCCTTCTGGTTGGGACCCCTGAAATCAGATGGCCAAGTGTGGCCTATACAGCATAAATACTATGACGCTGACAGTAGTGATATCAGCCTCAGGCCCTTTTGTAATTCCATCTCTTCAAAATCATCCTTCTCTACTTCCTGCAAACATAACTTCCTCTGCCTAGTGGACTCCTACCTACCCTTGAAGACCTAGCTCCAAAGCTCCACACTCTGGGAACACTTTCCTGACCATCCTGAAGACACACAGGAGGTTTCCTCTCTGGGTCACACAGGACTGACCTGCACTCAGAGCCCTCGCCACTTTGCACTGCCATCTCCTCCCCTCCCTTGACCATCAGATCTTTGAGGAAAGAGACTTGGCCTTCATCTTTGCCTGGCACATTCCTGGTTGTCCTACTTTGAATGGAGAGAGGTAAGGGTGGTTATATAATGATCTACCGTCATGAAGACTTTCCCTACGTTTCCTCATTTAGCCTTCACACAGCCCTGGTGACATGACTTGCCCAGGTCATTTGGTAAATAGTAGAACTGGAAGATCTCACCCAGTTTGGGGACCATCAACCCCAGCTTGTAGGTGTCCCTGAAAGCCTCCTGTCATGTAGGAGTCAAGTATTCTTTTTTTTATTTTTTCTTTTGCGGTACGCGGGCCTCTCACTATTGTGGCCTCTCCCGTTGCAGAGCACAGGCTCCGGACGTGCAGGCTCAGTGGCCATGGCTCGTGGTCCCAGCCGCTCCGCGGCATGTGGGATCCTCCCAGACTGGGTCACGAACCCGTATCCCCTGCGTCGGCAGGCGGACTCTCAACCACTGCGCCACCAGGGAAGCCCTCAAGTATTCTTAAAGCACTGCGAATGTAAGCAAATATGTTATTTGTCTTCTGTAGGAGACACCAGATGCGTTGTGTGCTCAAATCTCTCCTTTTCTAAGAACTGCTCCTATACCCAAATCCACATCATAATGGTGACGCCCCCCCCCCCTCCAAGCGCCACTTTGGCCATTTTGGTTGATTGAGCCAGACGCAGACCCCTGGCCCAAGCTGGGCCACATAGCCTCCCTGCTCTAGGTTTGGAGTGGGAATGAAGGTAACTCAGATTCAGTCACCCTGGCCTCTTGATTAGAGCAGATACAAATCCTGGAGGCACAGACAGCTATTTTCTGACAAGGTGGACTGAAAAATTAAAGAATGCCAAACTGCCACATCTGAATGGAAGAGTGAAGCAGATTTAGAGAGGAGACAAGACAAGGGGCAGAGTCTACCTGGCATTCAGGCCTTAGTTCAGGTCTGTCCCTGGCTGCCAGAAATGGCATCCCAGTAAGGACCATCTTTTGCTAAACAGCTCTGATGGCCTTCAATCCCTTGCGACTAAAAGATGTGTCATTAAGCAGTTTCTAAACAAATTCAGTTCAGGCTAATGTAGGACAGAAGTCCCTCCCTAGCCCATGTAAGAGCTGTGCCATTCATTCATTCAGTCAGTCAATTAGTCAATGAATATTATTGAATGCCAGCTATTTACAAGATTCATAAGAAGTAGAAGAGAAGTTGGCTGTATCTTCTATGATATAAACCAGGCACTGGGTGTCAGCCTTCAGGCCAGCCAGCTCTCAGAGCTCCTGAAATTCCCCAGTTGTGCCCTGGGAGCCCTTTGGTGGCACCTGATGGTGCCGTCACTTGCAGTTATTCCTGAGAGGCTCTGGAGCCTTGGACACCATGACATTTGTCTGCGCATCACCCCTCCCCTTCTGGTAGCAGCCACTAGACCCTACTCTTACCCCCCCCACAACATACACACATACTTTTGGGGAGCTGCCCTACCCCATTCCATGGTCTTTTGGTGAAGCTGTTCATCACAGGACTCCTCCCCTGATCACGGTGTGGACACAGGACCTAAGTGGGCAATCAGAATCTCTTCCTGGGGAATCTGGATTTTGAGTTGAGACAAATACAGAGAGTCATCTCATAGCAGCACCCCATAAAACAGATTCCCCTGGTGCCCTGCTGAGAGCAGGGCAGCCCACTCCCTGGACTCAGTTGTTCCTTTAAAGCTGTAGCCACTCCAGTATCCGTCACTCAAAAAATAAATATCTTCTGAACTAAATCGGCCAATCAGTTACTTGTAATCTAAGAGTCCTGAACTGTCTCCTTTTCAGATCAGTGCTCATGGATGAATGAAGAAAAGAGAAGGAAAGTAGAAGAAAGAGGAAAGTTGCTTCAGGTTCCCTACCCAAGCCTACAGCCCAAGCCCCGATCCTATTTTTAAGACCCTTTACTGAGCCTATATTTATCATGAGGTTTTTTTATTATTATTGTTGGAAATCTACACAAGTAATTTGGCTGAAGGCTGAAGCTTATTTCAGGAAAGCAAGTCTTTCATTTCTCCAAAACCCCTGTTAGCTCCTCCCGCACCTGTTCTCTCTTCTGTCAAGCCACCTATCGCTAATTTCCAGAGCAAAAAGAACCAGGATCCAGATTCCAAAGCAGGATGTAAGTGATGCTTAGAGAAACAGGTGTGTGATTTTTGTCATAAATTGTCTTAATATAATCTTTCCAGTCAACACATATGCCTCATGAAAATGCATTTCTTATCTCACAAAGGTTGCCTCCCAAAGTAAGACTCATAGAATCCCCCCAAATAAACCACAAATCCAAGCCCCTCATTTTACAAATGAGGAAACTAAGGTGCAGAGCAGGTAGCTTGCACACTCGATAACATGGAGCTAACCAACAGCAGATCCAGGACGAGAATTCATGTCCTTTCGCCACTAGGTCGGAGTTTTTCCACTATTTCATGCCTCCTCTCACACTACAACTCACTTTCTTTAAATATAAGAATTTCCTTAATCTGTATATATATAAATATTCTATTGGGCGATAAATACCTGACAGAAGTTCTGTATACAAAAACCCTAAAGTATGTGCCTCCACTAGTATTCAAGACCATACTTTATGCAAATTGTCAGTACGGATATAGAATTCAATTGCACAATTTAATGTACACTCAACTCTTAACTAAATACAATGTAAACAAAGTTACCTGGTACTCGGTTATTATTTTTTTTCACTCCCCAAAGTGAATGGTAGAATTAGAACCAATGAAAGAAAAATGACAAGGAATTTGATTTGGGCAAGACGTGTTTAAGCGGATGCTCAGAGGTGGTGAGTTCTCCATCACAAGAGGTCAAGCAGAGGTCAGACAAGCAATCATTTTTCAGGGATGTTAGAGAGCACTGGTTCTCCAACTCTTTCATAAGCACCAGAATCATCCCAAGAGCTTGTTAAACAGAGATTGCTGGGACCTACCCCCTGAGTTTCTGACTCAGGGAGTCTGGGATGGGGCTTGAAGCCGTGCATTTCTAACCAGTGCCCAGGTCATGTGATGCTGCTGGCCCAGGACCACACTTTAAGAACCACTGCGGTGGTTAGGATGGGACATTTCACTCCAGCTAAGGTATACAGAGCTAGGTCACATTTCTATTCAATGTCTTATCAGACAGCTTGGGTTCAGTGTTGCCACATGAAACTGGGCTTCTTTCCTGCCTGGGGCTACCTTTGGTGATAGTCGAAATCCTGCACATACCTCTGTGCTCACCTTGAAGCTGGGACAAAGAGAGCCTCCTTGAGGCTGACAGACACCTAAAGTTGCTCGTAGTGTAGGATAGGCGGCCAGAGACACAGTGTCATAGCTCGCACCTGGACGTGACAATCCTCTGAAATCAGTACCATGGGCACTGGAACACACTGTTGATGGTCATGACGAAGCACCAGTCCTTACTTGTTCCGAGTGCCTCTCAGAGGGAGAGCCAGAGAATCTGCCATTGCTGCCCATGGGACCACAGTTGAAAAAAAGGACATTTTGCTCAGCCCTGTGATCCTTGCCTACGCCTGTGAAAGGACACAGCCAACATTTACTGATCTTTCACTCCATATGAAGTATTGCTATAAGCAAGTAACACGTAGCTCTTATTTAATCCTTTTAACAACACTGTAAGGTAGTAATTGGTAGAATTGAGGTTTGCACCCAGGTACTTCAGCTCTACACCCCACACTCTTTTTTTTCATTGAAGTATAGTTGATTATAATGTTGTGCTAATTTCTGCTATACAGCAAAGTGATTCAGTTATACATATACATACATTCTTTTTTATATTCTTTTCCAGTATTGTTTATCACAGGATATTGAATATAGTTCCCTGTGCTATACAGTAGGACTTTGTTGTTTATCCATTCTATTTATACTAGTTTGCATCTGCTAACCCAAACTCCCACTCCATCCTCCTCCAACCCCTGAAACCACAAGTCTGTTCTCTATGTCCACAAGTCTGTTTCTGTTTCATAGATAAGTTCATTTGTGTCATATTTTAGATTCCACATATAAGTGATATCATATGGTATTTGCCTTTCTCTTTCTGACTTACTTCACTTAGTATGATAATTTCTAGCTCCATCCATGTTGCTGCAAATGGTATTATTTCATTCTTTTTTTATGACTGAGTAATATATCTATATCTATATATAGATATAGATAGATAGATAGATACCACATATTCTTTATCCACTCACCTGTTGATGGCCATTTAGGTTGCTTTCATGTCTTGGCTATTGTGAATAGTGCTGCTATGAACATAGGGGTGCATGTATCTTTTCAAATTATAGTTTTGTTCAAATATATGACCAGGAGTGGGGTAGCTGGATCATATAGCAACCCTATTTTTAGTTTTGTGAGGAACCGCCACACTGTTTTCCATAGTGGCTATACCAATGTACATTCCCATCAACAGTATAAGAGGATTCCCTTTTCTCCACACCCTCTCCAGCATTTGTTATTTGTAGACTTGTTAATGATGACAGGTGTGATGTGGTATCTCTGTAGTTTTGATTTGCATTTCTCTAGTAATTAGCAATGTTGAACATCTTTTCATGTGCCTGTTGGCTGTCTGTATGTCTTCTTTGGAGAAATGTCTATTTAGTTCTTCTGCCTATTTTTCTATTGGGTTGTTTGGTTTTTTGTTGTTGAGTTGTATGAGCTGTTTGTATATTTAGGAATTTAAGCCCTTGTTGGTCTCATTGTTTGCAAATATTTTCTCCCTTTCCATAGGTTGTCTTTTCATTTTGTTTATGGTTTGCTGTGCAAAAGCTTGCAAATTTGATTAGGTCCCATTTGTTTATTTTTGCTTTTATTTCTATTGCCTTGGGAGACTGACCTGAGAAAACGTTGGTATGATTCATGTCAGAGAATTTTTTGCCTATGTTCTCTTCTAGGAGTTTTAAGTACACCCCACACTCTTTTTTTTTTTTTTTTTTTTTGTGGTACACGGGCCTCTCACTGTTGTGGCCTCTCCCGTTGTGGAGCACAGGTGCTGGACGCGCAGGCTCAGCGGCCATGGCTCACGGGCCCAGCCGCTCTGCGGCATGTGGGATCTTCCCGGACCGGGGCACGAACCTGCGTCCCCTGCATCGGCAGGCAGACTCTCAACCTCTGCGCCACCAGGGAAGCCCACACCCCACACTCTTAATCAGAGATAAAATTGTTGTCAGTGTAAGGAATAGAGAAAGAGCTTGTCCTTCCTCACACTGTTACACTAGGCCAGAGTTTTAGCCCCTGGTTGTTATAATGATCTTTCCTCACCTCTAAAGACCTGGGCTCCTGAAGTTTCATCTGTGTGTTTCACACATGCACACAGTTATTGATTCCAAAGCTCACTCAAAGTACTAGGTGACTAGGTCAGGAAGGGTTTCCAGCCTTAGACACATTCTGCCCACAACAGCCTTTCTAATCTGATAATCTCAGTACTAGTGTTGAGCCCAAATGGCCATTCTAGGCTCACCCTTGCCATTGATTTAATTTACCCTTTGGGAAGCCTTGGTGTCACTTCCTGCCTGCTGACCTTAGCTGGGACCATCTCAGGCATCGGAAGTGTTGAATAATATTAAACTGTAAAGAGATGTAGTCTGAGTATTAAATCCCTTTCATTCAGGTAGACTCCTTGGCCCCTGATGCATATTTCTCCAACCTCTTCCCAACAGTCAACCACACACAAGGCATCAGACCAAACCCTAGCCACAAAGCTTGCCATATTTGCTTCCTTCCTCCAGGACAATGGGCCACCACTGGCTCTATCTTTGCATAATTAAAGGGACAACTCAGACAATTCTTGCAAAATAGGATTTGCCCCAAGGTCCTTTGTAGTACCCATCCTAGACTTTAGCAGGTGCCTCTTTGAATAGGCAGCTTCTCTCTCTAATGAAATAACTAAACTTTTACCTTCCTTAGGCCCTTCTATCCAAGCATTGGCAGTTTAATAGTGTCATCGTTCAACATATATTGAGCACCTATTATATGTAGGGCACAGTGCTAGGAGCAAAAGATAGAAATAAGATAAAAAGCTTTCCTAAAGGTAAAGGATAAAAGCTGTACAAGGCTGCAACATCCCCAGGTCTCCTGCCCCAAAGGTGACAGGAAGGGCGTGGGGAGGGGAGCAGTGCTAAACGAGAGGGAAGAGACAGTAATCAGTAGCCTGAAGACTGTCTGCTAGTAAAACCAGAACAGGCTGACATTAAGTCTATTTAAGAACAGCCTCAACAAAGAAAGCTTATTAGCCAACACTATCAAAATAGACCCACTTTCTAAATATGTAGCTAAACTTTTCACTCTCCCACAACTGCATATAGAAACATCTCACAAGAATAACTTTTTACAACACACCCTCTGCAATACACGCCACTGTTCCCATCTGAATAGCAAAATAATTGAAGTGCAGATGGTAAGTGACTTGCCTGCTATTGTGAGGCAAGGCAGTGAAAACCCTAGAAACTGGTTCTAAGGAGCTTCCTGGGAACTGCCTTAGATTTCACAAAGGGTCCTTAGATAAGCATTGCAGTTACCTGTGACTGCACAACAAATAACCTATCACCCCCAAACTGAGCCACTTACGGCAATAACCATCTTTTGCTCATGATTCTGCATTGGTACTGGGCTTACGAGGGCAGTTCTCCCAGTCGTGCCTGGGGTCTCTCATGAGTTTGCAGTCATCTGGTGGGTTGACTAAAGCAGGATGATCTAAGATGACCTCACCTACAGGACCAGGGTCTTGATGGTAGCTGCTCCTCTCCAGTTGATGTCATTCAATTGTCTGCTGCAGGCTACATGGCTGCAGAAGCATGTCAAGAGGGCTAGGGTGGAACTGCAAGATCTCTTAGGCCAAGGTTCTCGAACTTGTACAGTGTCACTTTTCCAACATCTCATTGGTCAAGAAGCAAGTCACAAGACCAGTCCAAATTCAAGAAGTGGGGAAATAGACTCCATCTTCTGATGGCAGGAGCTGCAAAGTATTATGGCCATGCTTTTCACAACGAGAGGTAGCTAGGCCTCATTTTTACCAGGCTACACACATTGACTGTTATTGTCACAGCTGGGACCCAACCAGCATCCACAAGCCCCTGCTACCTATGGGGATGGTTGCAAGAAACATCTTCTACGTTGGAGCTTGACTTAGCTTTAGCCCCTGGATGATGCCTGAACTCCTGGGATATCATCACATATATATGCTGAAATTATAAATGAAGTTGTAGACCAGCAATCATTGAGTAGACACGTTAGTGGTTATTGCTGCCATCAATGCCCAGGTACACAGAGCAGACACCATACATTCATAATCACATCCTCACATGATTTCTCAGGTGATAGCCTCGCATCCCCAGACATGGCCCATCACATCTTCAAAGACAAGTTAATACAGAGCAAACTAATTGTCTTCAGATTTCACAATACGTTTTAGAAGAAAATACTTTGCTAGATCTGATTATTGTTTTTCTTTATAGGCAGGCCTCTCAATATTTGGCAGAACACAAGAAATTCCTGGCTCAGGCAAGGAGATGAAGGAGTGGGGAAGGAGCCAGAAATGGCTCTGTACAAGATACCTAAGAGAGGCCAACCTTGCTACAAATGGATTAAACTTGTCCAAGTGAGGGCTAATGAAATCTAAAAGTTTTACAGCCTTCACTGAGATATAATTGATACAGTAAACTGCATATATTTAAAGTAGACGATATGGTAATGAAACCATTACCTAGGAAACCATGGACACAGTCAAGATAATGAACATAGTCACCAAGCCCATAAATTTTCTCATGCCGCTTTATCATCCCTTCCTCCTGTCCCTCTCGCTTTACCATCCCCAGGCCATCAGTAATCCGCTTTCTGTTGCTAATGATGACTTTGCATTTCTAAATGCAAATAGGAAGACCTAGTATACATTCTTTTTTTGCCTGGCTTCTTTCACTCTGCATGATTATTTTAAGTTTTATCCACAGTATTGAGTAAAGCAATAGTTTATTTCTTTTCATTGATGGGTAGTATACCATTATATGGCTACACCATAATTATTTGTTTATTCCCCTGTTGGTGGACATTTGGGTTGTGCTGTGTACTGAAGTATGTCCCGCCAAAATTGAAGCACTAACCTCCAATGTTACTGTATTTGGAAATAGGGTCTTGAAGAGGTAATTAAGGTAAACTAAGTCATAAGGGTGGGGCTCTGATGGGATTCAATTAGTGTTCTTAGAAGAAGAAACACCAGAAAGCTCTCTCTCTCTCTCCAAGCATAATCAGAGGAAAGGACAAAGCAGCCATCTGCAAACAGGGAAGAGAGCCCTCAACAGAACCAGAACCCTGCTGGAATCTTGACTGTGGACTTTCTGGCCTCCAGAATTGTGGGAAAATGAACTTCTGTTGTTTAAGTCATGCAGTCTGTGGCATTTTGATACAGCAGCCTGAGTAGACCAATACAGATCGTTTACAATTTGGGGCAATTCCAAATTAAGCTGCTATGAACACTTGTGTCCAAGTGCTTGTGTGGACACATGCTTTTGTTTCTCTTGGGTAACTAAAGAGAAGTGAAATGGCTGGGTCATATGGTCCGTGTATATTGACCTTTTTAAAAAACTGTCCACACTATTTTCCAAACTGGCTGTACCATTTTGCATCCCACCAGCAGTGTATGGAATTACCAGCTGCTTTACATTCTTACCAATACTTAGTATGATCAGTCATTTTAATTAAAAAATTTTTAATTTTAAAACAATTTAATTTTGGATAGCAATTTATTATTCACCATCCTAGTGAATATATGGTGGTATCTCACTGTGGGTTTAATTTGCATCTCCCTAATGGCTAATGATGTTTATCATCTTTCCATGTACTTGTCGTTCCTGTATCTTCCTTTTTTTTTTTTTTTTTTTTTTTGGTTCGCGGGCCTCTCCTTTTTTTGGCCTCTCCTGTTGCGGAACACAGGCTCCAGACGCGCAGGCTCAGCGGCCATGGCTCACGGGCCCAGCCGCTCCACGGCATGTGGGATCTTCCCGGACCGGGGCACGAACCCGTGTCCCCTGCATCGGCAGGTGGACTCTCAACCACTGTGCCACCAGGGAAGCCCTCCTGTATCTTCTTTAGTGAAGTATCTGTTCCAATATTTTTGCTCTTTTATTATTGATTGAGAGCTAATTAAATGTAAATTTGAATAAGCATAAGCATAGAAAATTAGACCCAGGATCTTACTGGCTGTCCAGTTTGGGCAAGCCTGGGAATGGGGACCAGAACATGCAGGAAGAGTGTGTGGGCTTTGAAAACTTGGAGGAGGGTGGTCAGGGCTGAACGGAGAGTGGGCGGTAGGTCTGAAGATAAGTTCTGCCAACTTCACAATTTTGTCTAAGTTTGGTGTTGAGCCCTGCCTAACAGTTTTCTCACCATTGACACTTAATTCCAGCCCCCGGATGCTTTGAGAGCCCCAATTTCATGACACTTTCTGTAGGAATTTATTTTAGGAATGCACCATATGTCACTCCTGCCTGAAGAAGCTTGCCAAGTTTGTAGGCAAAGACAGAGACACCCACAAGAAGTATCTAGATAAGATTTGGCCCAGAGTCCTGTCTGGAAGTAGAGTTGAGAACAAAGTAGTATCTAAAACACATCCACTAAAGCGAAGACCTAGGAGAGGAGGAATGAAAAGAAAGGACCGAGGGATGATAGGAGTGAGAAAGTATCCTACACTTGGTGCTGTGATCAAGGACACTGTGCTCACCATGGATAACTCCTTGCCAGAAAGAGACAAGTGGGAGAGAATCCAGGAGAGAGCAGAATAAATGATGAAGGATCGGAGAAGCTGATTTATGAAGCCACCTTAATAGAGCTCACTGAAGCTAGTTCATGTGACAAAATGCAACTGAAGCTGATTTTCCATCAGAGTCTGAAAGAAAATGGAAATGCTCTTTAAAAAGATTAGGAAAATAGCGAATGTAAGAGTCAGCTTGTCTAGCAAGCCCATTAAGTAAAGTGAAAATAACTTTTGCATTAATCAGACCAATTCTTTTTTTTTTTAACATCTCTATTGGAGTACAATTGCTTTACAATGTTGTGTTAGCTTCTGCTATATAACAAAGTGAATCAGCTATGTGTATACATATATCCCCATATCCCCTCCCTCTTGCGCCTCCCTCCCACCCTCCCTATCCCACCCCTCTAGGTGGTCACAAAGCACCGAGCTGATCTCCCTGTGCTATGTGGCTGCTTCTCACTAGCTATCTATTTTACATTTGGTAGTGTATATATGTAATGCTACTCTTTCACTTCGTCCCAGCTTACCCTTCCCTCACCCCATGTCCTCAAATCCATTCTCTACATCTGCGTCTCTATTGTCCTAAGCAGACCAATTCTTGATCTGAACATGTCCCCTTCATGTTCTGATGAGCCGCTCATTGGCATTCTCTTATTATCTTCAATCTTTCTCCTCATTCTGTCCTTCTTCCTTTTTGTCTGGTGAATGTCATAATTATACAAAAATCTTCACTCTGGGAGTCCTTATTTCTTCACCTTTTAGAGGAATCTTCCTTCTTGGCCCCCATCCATAGGTCTGCCCATCCGTGGCCATATCTGTATTCCTTTGGCTCCATATAGTTGGCACAGGCTGAGGTTTACCCCACCCCTTCCCTTATAGACCAACTCCTCTTGAATTAGGACTTTCTTCAAGCCAGGAGCTCAGGAAAAGATAATAAATGATCCTTAATTCCACCATCCTAACTAATACAATCACCCACAGCATTTTGGAACACTTCCTTCTAATTATTTTTATCCTGTATTGGAATAACTCTGGTAAAATTACATCATCTCAGATTGGAACCAAGATGGCAAAGTAGAAGGACATGCTCTCACTCTCTTTTGCGAGAGCACCAGGATCACAACTAGCTGCTGGACAATCATTGACAAGAGGACACTGGAACTCACCAGAAAGGATACCCCACGTCCAAGGACAAAGGAGATACCACAGTGAGATGGTAGGAGGGGCACAATCACAGTAAAATCAAGTCCCATAACTGCTGGGTGGGTGACTCACAGACTGGAGAACACTTATGCCACAGAAGTTCACCCACTGGAGTGAAGGTTCTGAGCCCCACGTCAGGCTTCTCAACCTAGGGGACCGGCAACGGGAGGAGGAATTCCTAGAGAATTAGACTTTGAAGGCTACTGGGATTTGATTGCAAGACTTTGACAGAACTGGGGGAAACAGAGACTCCACTTTTGGAGGGCACACACAAAGTAGAGTGTGCATCAGGACCCAGGGGAAGGAACAGTGACCCCAGGAAAGACTGAACCAGACCTACCTGGTAGTGTTGGAGGGTCTCCTGCAGAGGTGGGTGGTGGCTGTGGCTCACCTTGGGGACAAGGACACTGGCAGCAGAAGTTGTGAGAAGTACTCCTTGGCATGAGCCCTCCCAGAGTCTACCATTAGCCCCACCAAAGAGCCCAGGTAGGCCCCATGTTGGATTGCCTCACGCCAAACAACCAAGAGGAAGGGAACCCAGCCCCACCCATCAGCAGTCAAGCAGATGAAAGTTTTACTGAGATCTGCCCACCAGAGCAACAGTCAGCTCTACCCACCACCAGTCCCTCCCATCAGGAAACTTGCATAAGCCTCTTAGATAGCCTCATCCACCAGAGGGCAGACAGCAGAAGCAAGAAGAGCTACAATCCTGCAGCCTGTGGAACAAAAACCACATTCACAGAGAGATAGACAAGATGAAAAGGCAGAGGGTTATGTACCAGATGAAGGAACAAGAAAAAACCCCAGAAAAACAATTAAATGAAGTGGAGATAGGCAACCTTCCAGAAAAAGAATTCAGAATAAGGATAGTGAAGATGATCCAGGACCTCAGAAAAAGAATGGAGGCAAAGACCAAGAAAATGTAAGAAATGTTTAACAAAGACCTAGAAGAATTAAAGAACAAACAAACAGAGATGAACAATAAAATAACTGAAATGAAAACTACACTAGAATGAATCAATAGCAGAATAACTGAGGCAGAAGAACGGATAAGTGACCTGGAAGACAGAATGGTGGAATTCACTGCTGCAGAACAGAATAAAGAAAAAAGGATGAAAAAAAATGAAGACAGCCTAATAGACCTCTGGGACAACATTAAATACAACAACATTCGCATTATAGGGGTCCCAGAAGGAGGAGAGAGAGAAAGGACCAGAGAAAATACTTGAAGAGATTATAGTCAAAAACTTCCCTAACATGGGAAAGGAAATAGCCACCCAAGTCCAGGAAGTGCAGCGAGTCCCATACAGGATAAACCCAAGGAGAAACATGCCGAGACACATAGTAATCAAATTGGCAAAAATTAAAGACAAAGAAAAATTATTAAAAGCAGCAAGGGAAAAACAACAAATAACATACAAGGGAACTCCCATAAGGTTAACAGCTGATTTCTCAGCAGAAACTCTACAAGCCTGAAGGGAGTGGCATGACAGACTTAAAGAGTTGAAAGGGAAGAACCTACAACCAAGATTACTCTACCCGGCAAGGATCTCATCCAGATTCAATGGAGAAATCAAAAGCTTTACACACAAACAAAAGCTAAGAGAATTCAGCACCACCAAACCAGCTCTACAACAAATGCTAAAGGAACTTCTCTAAGTGGGAAACACAAGAGAAGAAAAGGACCTACAAAAGCAAACCCAAAACAATTAACAAAATGGTCATAGGAACACACACATCGATAATTACCCTAAACGTGAATGGATTAAATGTCCCATCCAAAAGACACAGGCTTGCTGAATGGATACAAAAATAAGACCCATATATATGCTGTCTACAAGAGACCCACTTCAGTCTTAGGGACACATTCAGACTGAAAGCGAGGAGATGGAAAAAGATATTCCATGCAAATGGAAATCAAAAGAAAGCTGGAGTAGCAATACTCATAACAGATAAAATAGACTTTAAAATAAAGAATGTTACAAGAGACAAGGAAGGACACTACATAATGATCAGGAGATCAATCCATGAAGAAGGTATAACAATTATAAATATATATGCACCCAACATAGGAGCACCTCAATACATAAGGCAAGTGCTAACAGCTATAAAAGAGGAAATAGACAGAAAAACAATAATAGTGGAGGATTTTAACACCTCACTTACACCAATGGACAGATCATCCAAAATGAAAATAAATAAGGAAACAGAAGCTTTAAATGACATAATAGACCAGATAGATTTAATTGATATTTATAGGACATTCCATCCATAAACAGCAGATTACACTTTCTTCTCAAGTGTGCACAGAACTTTCTCCAGGATATCACATCTTGGGTCACAAATCAAGCCTCAGTAAATTGAAGAAAAATTGAAAGCATATCAAGCGTCTTTTCTGACCACAATGCTGTGAGATTAGACATGAATTGAAGGGAAAAAAACGTAAAAAACACAAACACATGGAAGCTAAACAATACGGTACTAAATAAACAAGACATCACTGAAGAAATCAAAGAGGAAATCAAAAAATACCTAGAGACAAATGACAATGAAAACACAATGATCCAAAACCTATGGGACGCAGCAAAAGCAGTTCTATGAGGGAAGTTTATAGCTATACAAGCCTACCTCAAGAAACAAGAAAAATCTCAAATAAACAACCTAACCTTGCACCTAAAGGAACTAGAGAAAGAAGGACAAACCAAACCCAAAGTTAGCAGAAGGAAAGAAATCATAAAGATCAGAGCAGAAATAAATGAAATAGAAACAAAGAAAACAATAGCAAAGATCAATAAAACTAAAAGCTGGTTCTTTGAGAAGATAAACAAAATTGATAAGCCATTAGCCAGACTCATCAAGAAAAAGAGGGAGAGGACTCAAATCAATAATATTAGAAATGAAAAAGGAGAGGTTACAACAGACATCACAGAAATACAAAGCATCCTAAGAGATTACTACAAGCAACTGTATGCCAATAAAAATAGATAACCTGGAAGAAATGGACAAATTCTTAGAAAGGTATAACCTCCCAAGACTGAACCAGGAAGAAACAGGTAATATGAACAGACCCATCACAAGTAATGAAATTGATACTGTGATTAAAAATCTTCCAACAAACAGAAGTCCAGGACCAGATGGCTTCACAGGTGAATTCTATGAAACGTTTAGAGAAGAGCTAACACCCATCCTTCTCAAACTATTTCAAAAAATTGCAGCAGAAGGAACACTCCCAAACTCATTCTATGAGGTCACCATAACCCTGATACCAAAACCAGACAAAGATACTACAAAAGAAGAAAATTACAGACCAATATCACTGATGAATATAGATGCAAAAATCCTCAACAAAATACTAGCAAGCAGAATCAAACAACACATTAAAAGGATCATACACCATGATCAAGTGGGATTTATCCCAGGGATGCAAGGATTCTTCAGTATATGCAAATTAATCAATATGATACACCATATTAACAAATTGAAGAATAAAAACTAAATGATCATCTCAATAGATGCAGAAAAAGCTTTTGACAAAATTCAACACCCTTTTATGATAAAAACTCTCCAGAATGTGGGCACAGAGGTAACCTACCTCAACATAATAAAGGCCGTATATGACAAACCCACAGCAAACATCATTCTCAATGGTGAAAAACTGAGAGCATTTCCTCTAAGATCAGGAAAAAGACAAGGATGTCCACTCTCGCCACTATTATTCAACATAGTTTTGGAAGTCCTAGCCACAGCAATCAGAGAAGAAAAAGAAATAAAAGGAATACAAATTGGAAAAGAAGAAGTAAAACGGTTACTGTTTGCAGATGACATGATACTATACATAGAGAATCCTAAAGAAGCCACCAGAAAACTACCAGAGCTAATCAATGAATTTGGTAAAGTTGCAGGATACAAAATTAATGCACAGAAATCTCTTCCATTCCTATACACTAATGAAGAAAAATCTGAAAGAGAAATTAAGGGAACACTCCCATTTACCATTGCAACAAAAATAATAAAATACCTAGGAATAAACATACCTAGGGAGACAAAAGACCTGTATGGAGAAAAGTATAAGACACTGATGAAAGAAATTAAAGATGATACAAACCGATGCTGAGACATACCTACCATGTTCTTGGATTGGAAGAATCAATATTGTGAAAATGACTATACTACCCAAAGCAATCTATAGATTCAATGCAATCCCTGTCAAATTACCAATGGCAGCTTTTACAGAACTAGAACAAAAAATCTTAAAATTTGTATGGAGACACAAAAGACCCCGAATAGCCAAAGCAGTCTTGAGGGAAAAACCAGAGTTGGAGGAATCAGACTCCCTGACTTCAGACTATACTACAAAGCTACAATAATCGAGACAATATGGTACTGTCACAAAAACAGAAACATAGATCAATGGAACAAGATAGAAAGCCCAGAGATAAACCCACGCACCTATGGTCAACTAATCTATGACAAAGAAGGCAAGGATATGAAATGGAGAAAAGACAGTCTCTTCAATAAGTGGTCCTGGGAAAATTGGACTGCTACACGTAAAGGAATGAAATTAAAACACTCCCTAACGCCATACACAAAAATAAAGTCAAAATGGATTAGAGAACTAAATGTAAAAGACCGGACACTATAAAACTCTTAGAGGAAGACATAGGAAGAACACTCTTTGACATAAATCACAGCAAGATCTTTTTTGATCCACCTCCTAGAGTAATGGAAATAAAAACAAAAATAAACAAATGGGACCTAATGAAATGTCAAAGCTTTTGCATAGCAAAGGAAACCATAAACAGGACGAAAAGACAACCCTCAGAATGGAAGAAAATATTTGCAAACGAATCAATGGACAAAGGATTAATCTCCAAAATATATAAACAGCTCATGCAGCTCAATATTAAAAAAACAAACAACCCAATCCAAAAATGAGCAGAAGACCTAAATAGACATTTCTCCAAAGAAGACATACAGATGGCCATGAAGCACATGAAAAGCTGCTCAACATCACTAATTATTAGAGAAATGCAAATCAAAACTACAATGAGGTATCACCTGACACCAGTTAGAATGGGCATCATCAGAAAATCTACAAACAACAAATTCTGGAGAGGATGTGGAGAAAAGGGAACCCTCTTGCACTGTTGTTGGGAATGTAAATTGGTACAGCCACTATGGAGAACAGTATGGAGGTTCCTTAAAAAACTAAAAATAGAATTACCATATGACCCAGCAATCCCACTACTGTGCATATACCCAGAAAAAAACCATAATTCAAAAAGACACATGCACCCCAATGTTCATTGCAGCACTATTTACAATAGCCAGGTCATGGAAGCAACCTAAATGCCCATTGACAGACGAATGGATGAAGAAGATGTGGTACATATATACAATGGAATATTACTCAGCCATAAAAAGGGACAAAACTGGGTCATTTGTAGAGATGTGGATGGATCTAGAGACTGTCATACAGAGTGAAGTAAGTCAGAAAGAGAAAAACAAATATCGTATGTTAATGCATATATGTAGAACCTAGAAAAAATGGTACAGATGAACCAGTTTGCAGAACAGAAATTGAGACAGAGATGTAGAGAACAAACGTATGGACACTAAGCTGGGAAAGCGGCAGGGTGGTGGGGGTGGTGGTGTGATGAATTCGGCGATTGGGATTGACATGTATACAGTGATGTGTATAAAATTGATGACTAATAAGAACCTGCTGTATAAAATAAATAAATAAATAAATAAATGAATAAATAAATAAATAAATATATATATATATATATAAATAAATATAAAAATCAAGTCATCCAAAAAGAAAAATTACATCATCTAGGTGTGTAGTACTATATTAGAGATAATAGTTCCCACATCATTAAATATCGCTAGTGATGTAGCTAACATTAAAAATTCTAACAATGTGATCATAGGCTTCCTCAATGAAGAATCCAGCCTGGGATATAAATTCACTGAAACTATGATATGCTCGGGTAGGAGATTTTGCAAGCTAATGAGGCAACAGCTTTTGGAGACATCTTCAAAAGATAGTACAAAAGGCCACTGGTGAGAAAGAACACTTATATTTCAACCCTCTTTGAATCCTGTGTATTAAAATTTTTAAATTAAAATGTATCTTAATGTCAGCATAATCAACAATAAAATTGTCTTCTTTCCATTTAATCACCTCTCCCTCACAACTAAAAGATTTGCTAACAGGTCTTTATTTTGCAGATAGAACCTATTACCAATTCCAAAGGGACCTAACAACTTTAGTAGTAAAAAGGGAGTAATCCCATCATCATCAAGATGCTTTGTCAGGTGTCCTCTTACATGCGGTACTCTACAGGAATTATACAAAGACATTTTCTTGATAGTTTATAATATAAGCTATAACATAATAACAACTAGTAATTACTACTTATCAAGTGCCTATTATATACCACATGGTTTTAAATGCATTAGTCTTACAACACATCTGTTAAGTAGTGGTGTATGATGTAGAATTTGACCAGTCTTGGTCCCTGATTCCTAGAAGGAAGACTCTAAATCCTCTGAATTTCCTGGGTGATAGGAGTGTCCTTGTTATTCATAATGGGCCTTTGGAGCACACCTGAGTTTATGCTAATCAAGTGACTCAGGAAGGGGACTGTTCACAAGAGAAAGACCAACCAAGTGATGAAAGGGTTGGGGCTTTGAGCCGTGTGATATCAGCCTGACCTACTGGGAAAGGGTGGGAGGGGTCTGGAGACTGAGCTCAATCGTGTGGCCAATAATTCCATCAATTGTGCCTATGTAATGAACTTCAATAAAAAACTCTGAAGCTCAGTGAGCTTCCTGGTTGGTGATACACACCAGTGTGCCGAGAGGGTGATGCACCCTGAGGATATAGAAGCTTTTCCTTTGGGACTCTCGCAGATCCACTCTACGTGTTTCTTCACTTGGCTAATCCTGACTTTTATGCTCTATGACAAGATTGTATTCATAAGTATTGTGCTTACCTGAGTTCTGTGAGTTGTTCTAGTGAATTATCAAATCTGAGGGAGATAGTGGGATCTCCCAAATTTGTAGCTAGTTGGTGAGAACAGCAGGTATCCTGGGATCCCCAGAGTTTGTGGCTGATAACTGAAGTGGGAGGAGTTTTATGGAGGACTGTGACTTCAACCTGTGAAATTTATCCTAATTCCAGGTAGTCAGTGTCAGAATTACACTGCAGGTACAGATCTTTCCACCATTCTAGGGTGGGATGGGATCTCTGGGTTTGTCTGATAGATTTGCTATCAGATTCTCTGTCACTCGGAATAAAAAATATTTATTTTATCTACAATAATTTGCCTATGAATATTTGCTTGGTCATTTGAGGAGTAGTGGTAAAAAGTAGTGCTGACTCTGGCTGAAGAAGAATTCCTCTCCAATCGCTGTCAAAGTGTTGTGCTGGAATGGGACTCAGGCTTTTGATGCTCAAAAGCCCAGACTCTTGAGAATAAAATGTAGCAGCTTACCAAATTAAAAAATAGAGCAAGAGATCTGAACAGAAACTTCACCAAAGAAGGTATGTTGAGCACATAGTAAGGTGCTCAACATGATTTGTCATTGGGGAAATGCAAACTAAAACTGTAGTATACACACTAGAGTGGCTTAATAATAAGTACTCAGAACTAGGAGAGAATCAAGTGTTAACAAGCATGTGGAGCAGCTAGAACTCCCATATTTTGCTGGTGGGAATGCAAATTAATACCATCACTTTGGAAAACAGTTTTATCAGTTTCCTATAAAGTTGAACGTATATTTACCACATGACCCAGCAATTCTACTCCTAAGTATTTACCCTGTGGAATAAGAATCTACATTCACACATACAAAGCTGTACACAAATATTTACAGTGGCTTTATTCACGTTCACCAAATACTGAAAAAATCCAAAATGTCCCTCAACAGGTAAATGGTGCTACCCTAAAACAATAAAACAGCCAGTTATTTTACTAGCAAAACACTTTTATTTGGGAATAGCAAAGAATTGCAATTCGGGACATGCAACTATGGTGAACGAAATGCAAGCCCAGAAAAACAAAAGAGAGGAAACTCTTTTATAGAGGAGAAGGGGTAGTTGGGAGGAGCTGTTTTAAACAAAAAGTTCATTGGAGGAAACTGGGAGGTTGAAATATAGTGACTTTTCATTGGTTGAGTTGTGACAGTCTCTCATTGGCTGAGCTGTTTCCAGGCAAGGAGGAAATCTTTCTTCTTCCTGCTGGCAGCAGTAAAGCAGTGTCACTTCCTGCTGGAGATGTAAAGTACATCTCTTACTTTTGGGATGTGCACCAACCTCAAGTGGTAAGTACATGAGCACTTCCCTTTCTGGCCTCCTGACAATACTTTTGTGAGGTTTTCCTTTATTAATTTTCACAATAGATAAATAAACTGGTACATCTATACAACGCAATATTCCTCAGGAATAAAAAGAGGAACGGTGGTATTGTGATTTGCAATAAGAAGTATGTATTAGGCCTTGTCCGGTTCCTGACACAGAGCTCCTAAAACCCTTGGAATTTCCAATAATGAGAGTGATAAAGTTATCTTCTGTTATGTTAATGAGGTGACTTTTGGACTCACCAAAGGTTGGGAGCTGGTTACCAGTGGAGTCAACCATATGATTAGACAGTTGGAACTTCAGACCTCCCCAGCCCACCCTCTCCTCCAGGGAGGAGAGAAGGGCTAGAGATTGAATTCTATCACCAATGGCCAAAAATTTAATCAATCAAGGGACTTCCCTGGTGGTCTAGTGGTTAAGAATCTGCCTTCCAATGCAGGGGACGCAGGTTTGAGGGACAATTAAGGCCACACACCACAACAGAGAAGCCCACGTACCGCAGTGAAGTGAAGACCCAGTGCAGACCAAAAAAAAAAAAAAAAATTAATCAACCACCCTTATGTAATGAAGCTTCCATAAACCCCCCAAAAAACAGGGTGCAGAGAGCTTCTGTATTGATGAACATGTGCAGATCGGAGGAGAGTGTCTTGCTCAGAGAGCATAGAAGCTCCTTGCCCCTTCTCACATACCTTGCTCTATGCATCTCTTCCATCTGGTTGTTCCTGAATTACACCCTTTTATAACAAACTGATAATCTAGTGAGTAAAATGTTTCCCTGAGTTCTATGAGCCACTCTTGCAAATTCATTGAACCCACAGAGGGGGGTGTGAGAACCTCTGATTTTTAGCCAGTCAGTCAGAAGCATAGGTAAAAACCTGGACTTGCAACTGGTATCTGAAGTGGGGGGCAGTCTTGTGAGACTGAGCCCTTAACCTGTGGGATCTGATCATATGCCTGGGTGGATAGTGACAGAATTGACCTGAACTGTAGGACACCCAGCTGGTGGCGGAAAATTGCTCAGTGGTGTGTTAAAAAAATACACACATTGGAATTGGTACCAAAATTGTAGGAACAAACTACTGATACATACAACAATGTGGGTGAAACTCAGATGCTTTATGCTAAGTGAAAGAAGAGTCAAAAGGCTACATACAATACGATTCCATTGATATGACATTCTTGCAAAGGCAAAACTATAAGGACAGATACCCGATCAGCAGTTGCCTGGGGCTGGAGTGGAGGAAACAGCTGACTATAAAGAGATACGGAGGAATTTGGGGGGTGATGGAACTTGACTGTGGTGGTGGTTACTTACATGACTATATACTTTGGTCAAAATTCACAGAACCACACAGTATAGGATAAATTTTACTGTAAGTAAATTTTAAATCTTCTTAAATATAATGGGGGGAGGGAATTCCCTGGCAGTCCAGTGGTTAGGACTCCGAGCTTCCACTGCTGGGGGCACGGGTTTGATCCCTGATCGGGGAACTAAGATCCTGCATGCCGTGTGGTGCAGCCAAGAGATAATAATAATAATGGGAAAGTGTTGGTTTATGAAACCCTATACTATCATTTGTCCTCTTTGGCCATAAATGCTAGTTAGCATCAGGGAGGAATAAAAGGTGTAAGGACTTGCAAGACAAAAATACCCTGATTAATGTCTCAAAGTATAAAAATTGTCACCAGAGTCATCATGACTTGTCCATCCTGATTGTCCTCTCCTGCTTTAGCTCCCACTTATTCATGTACGTTGACCTCAGAACCACTTGAAGTAGCCTTGTCTATGCCACCACCCATCATGAGAAAGCCAAATCAGTGCTGTGGATGCTATCTTGGGGTCTTCCCAATGCCTCTTATTATGATGATATCAGAGTGGATGAGAATTTCATGCAGAAGCTGGAAGAAGGGCCTCCTTCCTAACTCTGTGCCACACTTTGTTCCAGGGCTCTAAAGCCTCGGCTTTATCTGTTAGGCACAACAAGCACAGTACCTAGGGCCCACAATACTTTTAGGGCCCCATGAAATAAGTTCTTTTAAAACCAGAAGAAAAAACTAAACTTTGGGGTCCAAGAAAATGTTTTAATATTAATATTCATGTGTATATCAGTACAGTTATAAAATATAATTTCTAATGTTTTTCATTGAGGAAGGGGCCCAGGAAGGCACAAGTACCTAACGGCCCTTGGAAGTGGTAATGCAGCCCTTCCTGCAGAAGATACGTGTGTTGCCAGAAGCTCACAAAGTCTCTCTTAGGCAGCTGGGTCCACATTTTGCCCTTCTCCTCTGAACTGTAGGGATTCAAACTGGATCAGATAGTGATGAGACAGCTCTTTCCTTCTTTTCTGGCTCCCCCTTCACCAAAATTCCTCTCCATTTCTCAAGCTACAAAATCAAAACTTTCCTGCAGGCAAACAAATGCCAATATTCTCTAAGAAGTTGTTTTTTTCAGTTATTATGTTGTGAGTCCATGTCCTTTGGGCCCAAAGTCTTTTTTTTTTAATTTATTTTTTTTAATTAATTAATTTATTTATTTTTGGCTGTGTTGGGTCTTGGTTGCTGCGTGTGGGCTTTCTCTAGTTTCGGCGAGCGGGGGCTACTCTTCATTGTGGTGCGCGGACTTCTCATTGCAGTGGCTTCTCCTGTTGCAGAGCACCAGCTCTAGGCACGCAGGCTTCAGTAGTTGTGGCTCATGGGCTCAGTAGTTGTGGCTCACAGGCTCTAGAGCTCAGGCTCAGTAGTTGTGGCACATGGGCTTAGTTGCTCCGCAGCACGTGGGATCTTCCCGAACCGGGGCATGAACCCGTGTCCCCTGCATCGGCAGGTGGACTCTCAACCACTGTGCCACCAGGGAAGCCCCGGCAGGTGGATTCTTAACCACTGCACCACCAGCGAAGCCCTGGGCCCAAAGTCTTATACTTAAATTGAATATTTGAGTATGTAGGGGTTCTACACCAAATCTCTACATCTGATTCACCAAATCCAGATGATGATGGCATGAAGGGTGAGACCTTTCTCTCCCAATTCCAATCCAGTTACTAACCACCTCTCTGACGTGGAGCAGATGCTTGGGAGGAGTATGCAGAGAAGCCTAGGGAAGATGTGTGAGACGTGGGCTGTGCTAGCATCCATAGAGCAAGAAATCAAAAGTGTTGACTCCCTCCTTGTCAGATGGGATCTTGGGACTGGCTGCTGAGAGCTCTGCAT
The DNA here is from genome assembly GCF_003676395.1 of Aethalodelphis obliquidens. Lineage (NCBI taxonomy): Eukaryota > Metazoa > Chordata > Mammalia > Artiodactyla > Delphinidae > Aethalodelphis > Aethalodelphis obliquidens. Next base: position 43,703,621 of record NW_020837954.1, read on the forward strand.
AAGGACCAAAAAGGAATCAGGTGTGGAGAGATTAGTGGACCCTCCCATCCCCCACCACCCCAGAAGGGCAGCACCAGGAAGGATGTTGGGTCCTAGGAGAAGCTGAAGAGAACTGAGCCAGGAAGGCTGAGTTCCTTCCTAATTCTGTTCCTCACCATTCACAACTTTCCCTGGCTCAGGAGCTCCAGCAACTTCACCAGAACTTTAGATTCTTATAAGAGAAGCCACCAGATGTAGGAGAAAGTGCCCTTGACCTTCCCAAGAGGTGCCCTAGGTAGTTACCTCTTTTCATGTATAAGGTGTAATTTAGATACATAACCCACTAGCAATCTTCTTCAAGTTTCTGTAGGTTTTCAAAAGTTAAACCAGTGAGCATTAAGTGGACTTCATTGACATTGAGACAAATTCATTGACACTGACACAGAATAAGCATTCCAACTCCACGTTAATAATATCAAAGTCTTGCTTCAAACTGTTAAAGTTTAGTAGCATATATATTAGAAGATGGGGACTTCCCTGGTGGCGCAGTGATTAAGAATCCGCCTGCCAATGCAGGGGACACGGGTTTGAGCCCTGGTCCAGGAAGATCCCACATGCCGTGGAGCAACTAAGCCCGTGCACCACAACTACTGAGCCCATGCGCCACAACTACTGAAGCCCACACACCTAGAGCCCATGCTCCACAACAAGAGAAGCCACCGCAATAAGAAGCCTGTGCACCACAATGAAGAGTAGCCCCTGCTCGCTGCAATTAGAGAAAGCCCACGTGCAGCAACGAAGACCCAACACAGCCAAAAATAAATTAAAAGAAATTAAAAGAAAAAACAGAAGATAGGGATGTCATTTCTCCATCCTCTTGAGCTAACAATAGAAGCCAGTTGCTGTGATTTATCCAAATCAGACCAGTTATATCAATGGGTAGAAGGATGATCTGGGAATTTAGAGCTCTATCCCCAACTGACTTTGTGACTGTCTAAGCCATTTTACATTTTACACTTCAGTCTTCACTGAAGAAATTGAAGGACTGAACCAGAAGATTTCATCATATGTAACTGTATTAGTTTCCTGGGGCTGCCCAAACAAAGCCACAAACTGGGTGACTTAAACAACACAGATTTATTGTCTCACGGTTTTGGAGGCCAGAAGTCTGAAATCAAGGCATTGGCAGGGTTGGGGCTGTGAGGGAGAATCTATTCCTTTCTTTGTCTTAGCTTCTTGTAGCCTCAGGCGTTCCTTGGCTTGTAGATGGCTGCCTTCTCCCTGCATCTCCACATTGTCTTCACTTTATGCAAGTCTGTCTCTGTGTCCAAATTTGTCCTTTTTCTAAGGACACAAGTCATATTACATTAGGGCCCGCCCTAATGACCTCATCTTAACTTGATTGTCTGCAGTGATCCTATGTCCAAATAAGGTCACATTCATAGGTACCTGGGGTTAGGACTTCAATATTTATTAGGGGGACACGATTCAATGCATAGCGCTAACTTTGTGAAAAAAAAAATCCATAAGGGGAAAATATGTGAGCCCAAAAGTAAATTGAAACATCTACCAAGAGAAGCTGGAATGGGAGTTGGATAGGTCTCCACAGCCCACCTAGCCTTATCTTTGCCAAACTGCAGTGTTTTACAGGCTCCTTCCATAAAGATTACAGGATCTATAGCAGGGATAGTACCAGGGAGGAAAACACAGAGCCTTCTTCAAATAGTACCAATAACACATATATATGAGGGCAAAGGTGAAGATGGATTTATTTGTCCTACATACCTACAGAGCCAGCAACACTCAAGCAAATAAATTTAGCCTTTCATACTTGATGAGAAGCCAAAATGAGCCTCCCACATAAATATCACTTGAAAATCTTCCCCTGGACTTGTTTCACTCATTCATTCATCAACTAGATCCACCTGCCTAAATTAACCCCATCTTTATTTTGCCTGCTGGGTGAAAATGGAGATCTCATTGACTCACCAGCCCTCCGGCTCTTAGAAATAGATGGTGGATCTTTCTTGAGCTACACATCTAAACCAGAGCCCAGAGAGTAAATGGTTTGTGCCCTGACCAAAGTTCAGTTATTTTTTTGCATTTGCCTCCTTTTGCTCCCATCACATGTCAAGTTCCCATGCCTTTCCCCCAACACACACTCTCTGCAGAGAGAAGCAAAATCTTTGTTGAGTATTAACGTCTCAAACAATGAGAAATTCCTCCCCAGATGACTCAGGACAGATTGGAGCCAAACCATTTCCTTCAGTCCCTGAGCACATTGTTTCCCTCTGGTGACTCCTGCAATCCAGAAACAGCTGCAATAAAACAACATTCTGATCTAATCTCTCAAGCCATCCTTACCCTTTTGTTTTTTTCTTTCTGGATGGAGGAAAGAGAAAAATCCTTGCAAAGCTGCCATGGTGCATTATTTCCAAGTGTCTGCCGATGAAGGCACAAACCAAGCAGCCCTTTTTACTGGAGGAAAGGAAAGAGCAAAAATGGAAGGAAGATATAAAAAATAATGGGGAAAAACTCTGAATGAGTGAAATAAAGTTATGCAGTGGACAGAGGATTGAGCAAACACATTGCTTATGCGATGCAATTGAAAGCTTAAGCTAAACTTGCTCCTCGCTTTGGGTGAACCAGGAAGGCAGTCTATTTCAGTATTTAATTTGAACTGTTCTTACTTGAAACTGTTGCTGAATTCGGGTTTGGTTGCTTGCAGCTCAAAAGCCAATAACTGAGGGGCAAGTGTCTGTAGAAAGGAAAGGTACTTGATTCAGAAAAGCTGGCAATCTGGGGAGAAGGTGGACTCTTGTCCAGAGACCAACTGGGAAGGTTCTGCTCAGCCATGACATTTTTAAAGGGAAAAAGGGGAAACAATCTCAGTTAATCATTAAGGTAGGAGGTCAGATTCTTCGTCATTTTTCCATTGTGTGCAGACCTGCTGACTTCTCCTGATCTCCTCTTGGATGCTGTCTTGCCTGCATGGTCCACCTGCAATTGGATGTTCTCTTACCCACATGGTCTCCCTGCAAATTTGCTATCGGGGCATCTGGGGATAGAGAGTCAGTCATTCTTTAACTGCTTAATTCTTCATTCATACTCCTTTTAATCTGGGAAAAGAATCAACAGTTTAGGCAAGGTGTTGTGTACATTCAGTAAAGCAAAAATCAGGAGTTAGGTTAAATGTTCCTTAGTAATCTCACTTTTATGACTAAGGCTTAAGGGGAACAGAAATAGACCAACAGGAAAGGGGCAAAAGAGATGCTTACAAATCCCCATTTGTCAGACGTCATTCCACTTCTATGGGTTTAGGGGTGAAGGTCCATCTTCTATAATTTCTTCATGCTGATATAGGGCTCCATATTTTCAGAGTGGAAGATGTCGACATGGGTCTGTAACATCTCTTTGCTGACAATTTTAGTTGCCTGGCTTTACGGATGGAATCAATGCTTGCCCTCTAGCTTCTGGCTGGGATTAGCTAATGGGAAGCATCACCAAAAGATTGAAGAGTAGAAACAGTGAGGTTGAGATATTTATGACTGTGGCTCCCTCCCTCATGGGTCACCACAGCTTGGCTGCTTTTCTGTACTGAAGGTCACAGCTCCTGGGAGAGGTGAGTGTCCCTTCCTCCTCACACAGCTATGCTCTGCCCCTTCCCGTTGCCCCTGCATGTGTGGGGGTGGGCAACAGAATCCCACTGTTGCTGGTGCCAGTTCCCTAAACCTCACCCACACTTTATAAGTAGATTAGACCCTTAAACTCTTTTTTATTAAAAAATTTTATTGAAGTATAGTTGATGTACAATGCTATATGTTACAGGTATACAGTAGAGTGAGTCACTATTTTTAAAGGTTATA